>NW_028318226.1:3872500-4172500 GCF_062004578.1 Staurois parvus
TCACATAGCAAATGTTTTGAAATGTTTTGAAATAAATACACTTTTTTAACTTTTAATGCACAAAACGACAATATATTGGCCAATTATTTGGTAAAATATGATGGTATGCTGAGTAAATAGATACCAAACATGACATGCTTTAAAACTGTGCATGCCCAGTGCAATGTCAACAAACTGCATACATTTTTAACATCCATAGGCAACGCTTTAAAAGCCTTTACAACTACCATTTTAGATTTACAGAGGTCTAGTGCTAGAATTACTGCCCTTGATCTGACGTTTGCGGCGATACCTCACATGCATGGTGCAACCGCTGTTAACATACTGGTACGGGGTCAACGCTCAGGCACGCAGGTGGGGGGGCGAGGGAGCTTTTACTTTTTTTTAAGTTATTTTGATTATTTTATTCTTTTTACAATGTCCCTTTCTTTTTTTTTTAATCACTTTTAATGCTATCACAGGGAATGCAAATATCCCCTATAACTTCAATGGGCATTGTCATATATTCTTTTTTGAGAAATCTGGGGTCTATCAGACTCTAGATATCTCCTCTGCCCTTACATTATCTAAGCTCACCAAGATCGGTGTGATCAGAGGCTTTCCCAATTTACAAATGGCACTGTTTATATCCTGCGAAACTGAAGTGATGAAATGCTTGTAGCTTCCGATTTCTTAGACTATAGATATGATTGGCACCATTCCGGTCTCCAATCTGCTCTATTGTCAGCTGGCAGAAACACCAGCTGCATTCTCAGGTTCCCACGATGGTACGGGACTGCCCGAGAAGGCCGTGGAAGGCAGCGGGGGAGGGGGGACACCTTCTCCTGCTGCTTGTAAAAGTATTCCTGCAGCTAATTAGCCATTAGGATTGCTTTTACATGAAAGCCGATTGCCGGCTGAACAAAACGATACCAGGACAATGCCTGCAGCTGCAGACCTCATCCTGGTATAACCACTCAAAGCCTAGTGATGTACCAGTACGTCGCTGGTCCTTGTTGGGTGTATAAGCTATGTTCTTTTTTTTTTGTGCAGCATGTGGGCTGAATGAAAAAAAGAGAACAAATCTCTGCCAGAAAAAGTGTGTGGTATACCCACCATTGGAATATATCACCCTGCATCCACCCAGTTCTAAAAAATCTGCACTGCACACACCTACTTATGTATATTCTGAGAGCAAGACCCAGTTGCTGTCAGAATAAACAGGTCGGTGCTGCAGCTGAATGACATTCCTGTAAAGAATACAGCATTGGTTCACAATAAATCAGTAACTCAATAAAACAACTTTTTTATTGAAATATCTCTGCCAGAAAAAGTGTGTGCTGTGCCCACCATTGGAATATACCACCCTCTATCCACCCACTTCTTATGGTTGGCATGCATGAAATGTGTTAAAAAATATTATAAAATATATTGCCGAAGCATAGGGGGCATCCATCCACTGGCCACCCCTGGTCCCCATGCTTTGGCATATATGCTCTTTTTTTTAACTTAGCAGTGCACACACTTACTTATGTATATTCAATGGTTAACAATAAAACAGGGGTAAAAGATATTTTTTTATTGAAATATCTCTGCCAGAAAAAGTGTGTGGTATGCCCACCATTAGAATATAGCACCCTGAGAGGGCACATGCGCAGAGCCACGGAAGGTGGCCGCCTGATCTTCCCATTCCGTGCCACCTGAACATCCCGCGCAACATTGCGAGCTCCCTGCTCTCCCGGCATTGCTCCCCTCACCTTCCGGAGCTCCCTACGTCTCTGAGGTCCTAGCAGGGATGCACAGAGGCTAGAAACAGAAGGCTGAGATCCGGCCTCATCCGAAGTCCTCCTTCCCATCCCGACAGTCAAAGATGGCGCCGGATCCTCCTACACCTGATGAAACCATGCGGTTCTCTACAGGTGACCCTCACTCACAGGAAGCCAGTCTGCAGCAATTTCCTTCAGAACTGGTAAGCACTCCTCTGAAGCTATGCTACAGAAATTCAGATCCATAGTCAGAGAGGAGATTGCAGCAGCTTCACGCAAGCTCTTCTCGGACCTTGTAAAAAACCTCAGGGAATTGGGGCATTGTACCAATCAGTTAGAAAGCCGCATGGACCTGGATACCACTGTTCTTGAGGACCATGAGCTAGAAGTGGACAATCATGAGGCTGCTATAACTCAGCTCCACGATAAATTGGAAGATGTTGAAAATCGAGCCCGGAGAGACAACCTGCGACTCCGAGATTTACCGGAGATGATTACCGACCTGCAGGGCACAGCTATTGCCTTTTTCAGGAATTGGCACCCCAGATTGCACCAGAGCATCTGGAATTGGATCTCATACATCGTGCCCTGGCGACCAGACACCCAGATGGTCCCCACGGATGTTATCATAAAGTTCCATTACTATCTTACAACAGAGTGCCTGTTACAGCCAGCGTGTGGTAGTCAAGATATCTCCTTTCAAGGTACCTCACTCCAACTATTTGCTGATATCTTGCCAAACACCATTTCTAAACAGCGGACATTAAAGCCATACCTCCAGATTCTGCAATCTTGAGGCATTAAATACAAATGGGGATTCCCGTTTAAACTTTCCTTCTTTTACCAGCAACGCCAATACCACATTGCCAACACGGAGCTGTCATTTTCAAGATCTCCAATTTGATATTCCTCTGTCTCAAGAATTGTCTTCTTCATCAACCAAGCCTTCTAGATCATCACAATCCCGTCAATCTCAAGCTGCACACCATTGCAAATTATCCCAATCCTCTCTTTGAAGCTGTCTACGATCCTTGCAAGCCCAGTGCTTCACTGATGTTGCCCCTGGCTGAGTATAACTTTTTTTTTTGTGTACCTTTTTTCCTATTTTTTGCTAGAGGCCTATACTTCAGTCCTCTGTTAGGCTGTTCTGCCTGTACTTCGAACTGTTTAAACCCTTATATTATGTTTTTTCTCACTCCTTATCTACATTTGAGTGTATTGTAATTCTCACCTCATCTGCTATCTTAAATTACTGTGCCAGGCGCAAGGTTAGGCACCCTTTTAGGTTCCTCTGTGAGTTATCTAAAAAGTATACCCAGGCCCCTCTTGTGAGCTGGTCCTTCCAAGCAGATGCAACCTTGCTTGATGTTTTGGATATTTTTTGGTTTAATACGTATAAATACTTACGTTGCCGCGCTGTTCAGGTGGATACCTGTGCCCCCACACCTGCCTTTTGGTAATGGCAATTGTCTTCCCAAACGGCCAGCCTTTTTGTGGGTTTTCGTGCTCACTATTTGTTGCACTTGTGCTTACCTGTCAGGGCTCCCGGTAAGACCAGAGATGTGTGAACTGACACAGGGAAATGCAGGCTCAAGTATGGTGTAAGAATATAATTTATTAAAGGTTATACACAAATATAAACGCACAATATAACAAAACCAAACCTCCAACTGATAACGGAATGTACACAGACAAGAACAGTCAGGGATGGTGAGGAGGAGTGGTCAGGCAGGCCGGGTCAGGAACCATCGGGCAGACAAGACACAAAGGAGCAGGCAGAGTGTAGTCAGACGGGCCGGGTCAGGAACAATCAGGCAGACAAGGTACCAAAGGAGCAGGCTGGAGAGTGGTCAGGAATAGCTGGGGTCAGGACAGGCAAAGTTCATTCAGAGTCAGGATCAAAGCAGAATCAGGCAGGAAGCAGACAGGATGCAGGTACAGGGGCTCATGGGAAACATACACCAAGGCACTGACTGCAGGTCTGGCCATTCCTTAAATACACCTCCTGCAATCAGCCTCAGGTGATGGCTGACTGCAGGAGTGAGCTTCTGGTTGCTGAGAGCACCCGCTGGCCAGCCCTGGTACTGCATCCCACACGGCAGATGAGTCCCACCACTAATGGTGAATCCATTCTTGTCAGGTGTGGTTGCATGTTGGAGAGCTCTGAAGAGTTCCAGGAAGGCCAGAAAGCCTGGGGCTTGCCTGCCCCAACCCAGCCCAGGTGGGATGTCGGTCCCTGGGTCTGGATCTGCTGGCCTGAAGGCCCCAAAGCCTGGGACCTCAGGTGATCTACCCAGCCCAGACGGGATGGAGGGTCCTGGGCCTGGGTCCAGCGAGGAGAAGGCCCTGGAGGTGCCTAGTACCGGCCTCCCCGAACAGCCCCAAAGAAGGGGGAAACCTATGCCCAATATCGGGAGCGAGTGGCTGCTCGGATCCGGCAGGTGGAGCAGGAGGAGGTTAAACTCAAGCAGCTGTCTCTTGAGCTTAAGAAAATGCGGGCCTCTTACGACCATGTGTGGTCCTCTAAGAGGCAGGCAATCAAGCCAGGCCTGGAGGCTTTGGTGCTCCAGGTTTCCCAGCAGGAACGATATGTGATGGCGCTGCAGCGCAAAAGTGGGGCCCTCAGTGAGAGATACCTCAATGAGGCGAGGTTCATGGCCGCAAGGAGCCGCAAGGTGGTGGCGGTGCGGGGTCCTGTGGAGGAGGCCTCTTCTGTGGAGGATTTATCGGAGGTGCTGCTGGAAGGAGAGAGGAGACGGGCTAGTCGAGTCCGCTGTGTCGGTGGAGGAAGTGGAAGTGCCTAATAAGTGCCTAATAAGAAGGAGTCTGTGGACGCAGGATCATCGGAGTCCCTCCAACCTGGGCAGCGTCCGATGGATTGGGGGTCGCAGATGGAGGAGGCGGAGCTAGCGGGCGAGCTCCAGTTTGCGGTAGAGGAGGTGCCGGAACTGCGTCACGCGGACTTCAGGTTCACTTCCGAGGAGGAGGAAGTGGACGCCGGAAGTGACGTCATCCCGCGTAGGCCCGCCAAGCCGGTGGCCAGAGAGCGAGCAGCGTTTGTGTGGCTTGAACGCATTTACCCGGATTTGCTGACCAAGGCTGGGGAGCTACCCGCTGGACAGAAGGGACAGGACTCTGCTCATGAATCGGGTGAGGTGACCTCGGGCATGGGGGTAACGAGTGTTGTATCTGCTGATGTGTCAGGGGTCTCCCCGGTATTAGTCCCGCTGGGCCCCGCCCCCTCGGGGGTTGTGACGGCCGCGGGAGTGCAGCCTAGTGGTACTCCTCAGGGGGTTTCAACTTCAAGGTCCCTGGTGCAGGCTTCTGTGGGTCAGGTCCAGGTGGTCTCCCCTGACTGAGTGAGTGATACCCACCTTTCAGCTCCCCGAGGTCCCATTACTTCACAGCCTGTGCCCCCTGTCTCGGCTGCCAGTACGGTGGTTCCTCCTGAAGCAGGCTCCCCTGTTATAAGCGCTCCTAAGCCCGCGTTGAGCTATTCCGCGGCGGTTAGGGGTGGTCCTGGGCCCATGGGGTCAGCTAGGGCAAGGGCAGGTAACTTGCCTACATCTGCAGCCAGAGGCAATGTGGTCCAGATTAAGTGGACAGGGGAGGGTCTCCCCCTTAGTAGGAGGGAAGTAATAGATCGGATCCTGGAAATGGGGTTCCGGGCAAGCGAGATTTTCGCTTTTATCGCCCCGGTTGGGACCGGGGAGTATGATGTCTCGTTTCTGAGACCTGATCAGCTGGACTTATTTTGGCAGCGTTATAAAGCCACTTTTGTGTCCAGCCCTAGGTGGGTGGGTCTGACCCCCCGGCTCCTCTCTCCTCAGTCCCTGGTTAAAAAGATTACCATATTGGTCCGTAATGAGTCCATCCCTGCCTCCGATGTCCAGGTCTGCCTTGGGAGGTATGGGGATGTGTTAGGACCCCTGGGGAAGATATTGAATGACCGGGGGATATGGACAGGGGGGTGGGCGACTACTGTTTGTCTGAGGGTGGTCGGGAATGTGGTTCAACATGTTCCCTCCTCGGCGTTTTTGGGCAAAGACCGCCTGATTGTCTTTTACCCTGGTCAGCCGCAGGTCTGCCACAGGTGTGGGGCAAAGGGGCACTTCGCAGCCACCTGCCCAGTAGTGCGCTGTTCTCTGTGTCAAGAGATTGGCCATTTAGCGAGGGACTGCAACACCATCGGGTGTAACCTTTGTGGTACCGAGGGGCACTCTTACAACCGGTGCCCGTAGGCCCTCCACAACCTCCCGGTGGGGGAATTAGAGGCTGAATTTGCCCGCATGGATCCAGAGGAGGCAGGGGTGGCTTTGGAAAAGGCAGCATCTGCTATGGTGGCGTCCCTTACGAGGGAATTGGAGAGCTGTGTGGCTCTCTCTGTTTCAGCCCCTTCTGTTTCGTCTGTTCAGGTCCAGTCCCCGGTTCCCCCCCTAGTGTGCCTGTCCCCCCCCCTAGGAATAAGAAGCAGCTGTGGGAGGCTGCCAAGGGGGCAGGTTTGGTGGAGAGTCGGTCTGGCTCTGTGGTGGCTTCTCCCCCCGTGCTTTTTCCGCGGCGGCGGAGGGAAGGGTCTGGTGTGAGGCACCAAGAGGCTCAGGGTTCTGTCCCGGTGGGGGCCCAGGTGAAGGAGGGGTGGTCCCTGGTTGCCGATGGTAGGCTTAATAGGCCGATGCTTTATTCTGCAGGGTCAGTTTCCTCTTTGGAGGTGGGGGAGGTGGCCCTGGAAAACCAGTTTGGGGCTTTGTCCGGGGAGTGGGGCGAGGCTGATCCCACTTCCCCGATGGAGGATGAAGAGGCAGGAGGGTCTCTGAAGAGAGTAAGGGACCCTACTAAAAAAGTCAGGAGGAGGGTTAAGAAACGTCCCTCTCAATTATCTTAATGGCAGTTCCCACTCCGATAAAGGTGGCAACCATTAATGTTGCCAGCCTACGGTCTGTAAGAAGAAAGGAAACAGCCTTATTTTTGATTGGTGGGATGGAAGCCGATATTTTTTTTTTTGCAGGAGACCAGGTTGTCCAGCTTGGCTGATATCCATCTGGCCAAGCGGGAGTGGAGGCGTGGGCCCTCCTACTGGTCTCTTGCGGCTGAGCCTTACAGCTGAGTTGCGGTGCTTTTTACCGGCATGGTAACGTGTCGGCGGATAACTGAGGTAGAGATCGGAAGATGTCTGATTCTGGATGTTCTCGTAAGGGGGCAGGAGCTACGGCTCATCAATATCTATGGCCCACAGTCCAAGTGGGACAGGAAGAACCTCTTTGCGAGGATTAAACCTTACCTCTTTACATCCCGGCTGGTTGTCTTTGGAGGTGATTTTAACACCATCACTAGACCCAAGGACAGGAGAGGCTTCACTGACAGGCTGGGATATGACAGCGTTTTTCTAAATGCTATAGTCAGGGAGGCAGGTCTGGTTGACGCTTGGATTCAAAGTGTCCCAGACAGCACGGGTTTCACCTATAGGAGAGGTAATAGCCAGAGTAGGATAGACAGGTTTTTTTTTAAGGAGAACTGAGTGTCGGGCAGTGGAGTTTTCCGATCACCTTATGCTGTCTGTCACCTTGAATATTTCAGACACGCCGCTGAGAGGAAAGGGCATCTGGAGAATGAATTCGTCTCTGCTGGAGGACGAGGAGGTGAGATGATCTTTTAAGGAGTTCTTTCAGGCGCAGGAGACGGTGCTGGATTTCTGCGGCAGTAAGTCTGAGTGGTGGGAGCTCACTAAAGTGCGGATCAGCAGGTTTTTCAAGGCCATTAGTAAGAGACATCAGTTTAAACAGTATAACGCCTACCAGCGGTTGCGGAGGAAGCACGATAGCCTTGTTTCTAGCGGTGGAGATTCGGGGGCAATCTCGGAGGTAAAGCTTCTCCTTAGGAAACTCCAGTATGATCGGCATGCCTCTTTGGTTCTGGAGAGGGATTATGGGAAATACCACTCACCTGACCCTTTCCAGAATTGCAAACAGAGTGCAGCGGTTAAGATGATCTCTGCTCTGAGGGATAGTACGGGGTCCCTGGCTAAATCCAGGTCAGGGATTCTGGAAGTCTCCAGGTCCTTTTATGCGGATTTACTGGGTGAGAAGCACCTTCACCGGACAAGGATGTTGAGCTTTTTGGAATCCACGCCTGGTCTGGATAGTGATGTCCCTCTGGCGAGTTTGACTGGGGAGATTACTGCGGAAGAGGTGTCCAGAGCGATTGATAGTCTAACCATTAAAAAGACTCCTGGGCCAGACGGCCTGACATCCGAATTCTTTAAGGCTTTTAAGTCCTGCCTGGCACCTCGTCTCGCGGAAGTGTATAACAGCTGTCTGGATGAGGGATCTCTCCCTCCTTCCATGAGGCAGTCTGCAGTCATCCTCTTGTCAAAGGGTAAGGATCCTTCGGCTATTGAGAACTGGCGCCCCATCAGCCTTCTTAATGTCGATAGAAAGGTTCTGGCGAAGATCTTGTTCTGGCGCTCGTCGTCGGTGGCAGACGGTTTGCTTTCTTGTCAGCAGCATTGCTCGGTCCAGGGCAGGAGTACCTTCACAACGGTGTTAGCTGTCTGGGAGGCTCTGGAGCGGTGTAAGGCTGAAGGATGGGAAAGTACTTGCTGGCAGTGGATCAGGCAAAGGCCTTTGATAGAGTCGATCATGAGTACTTCTGGCATCTCCTGGAGCGGTATGGTTTGGAGGGGAGGTTCATCGGCTGGCTATAGACATTGTACAGAGGGGCTGAGAGCTTCATATTGGTGAATGGTTGGGTTGGGCAGCCCTTTGAGGTTGGATCTGGGGTGCGCCAGGGGTGCCCGCTGAGTCCCTTGCTCTATGCCTTTGCCATTGACCCTTTCGTCAGGAGGTTAGATGGTGGGGCAGTGAGTGGGGTGCCAGTGGGTGCCACTGGAGATCCGCCTTTGAGAGTTGTGGCTTATGCTGATGACGTTTCTGTTTTCATCTCTGGACCAGAGGAGCAGCAGGAGGTGGTTTCAGTGATGGATCAGTATGCCGAGGCATCAGGTTCCAAGGTCAACCAGGATAAATGTGAAGTCCTCTGGATGGGTAGGGAGGGTGAGAGCTTCTCACTCCCGGACACCTTCCCGGTGCCTCAACCGAACATTAAAGTTTTGGGCATCAATATTGGCCTTGCTGATTACAGCAAGCTAAATTGGGAGACCAAACTGTCTGATGCCGAGGTCAAAGTGAGATGCTGGAAGGGACGGCGGCTCTCCTTGAGGGAAAGGGTTGATTTGATCAAGACTTTCCTGCTCCCTGTCTTTTTGTATGTCAGCTTTGTTTGCCTCTTGCCAGAATCGCTCTATACGAGGATCTACAGCTGTTTCTTCCAGATGTTATGGGGGAATCGGCTGAACCTCGTTAAGAAGGACGTGACCTACTCATCCAGGCGGGAGGGTGGCTTAGGTATGGTCAACCCGGTGGTCTTTTTCTCTGTTATGTTCTTGAAGCATAACTTTGGTAGTATGTTGGCAGAGAGACCGCCTGCATGGGTAGGACTGTTCTGGATCTGGTTTGGACCCTTTCTGCACAGTTGGGAGAGTGGCGGGCCAGTGAGAAGCCTGCTGGTCCAGCATGGTAAGCTCCCGGCTTATGTGGCCCCGTGCCTGAAGTTACTCCGGCGGAGGCATGTGACTGTGGAGGAGGTCCGGTCCCTCCCTAGGAGGCTCCTGGGCGAGAGGATTGTGGTGTCCGCTTTCCCTGCACCGCTGGACTTGAGAGATTGCCCAGGCCATGTTTTGAGGGAGGGTTTGCATTTGATAAATCTGAAGCAGATCCCCCTGAAGTTGCGGGACCAGGCCTGGCTCGCCTTCCACGGCAGGCTCTACGTAAGGGAAGTAGAGTTGAAGTACCGTCCTCCGGATGACCGTGGTTGTCCGAGGACGGAGTGTGGGGGTGAAGTGGAGACTATGGACCACTTCTTGCTTCAGTGCCCCTTTAACGTGGAAGTGTACAAAGAGGTGGGCGGGGCTCTAGGTGTTCCTTTCCTCCATCGCATGTCTTATGCGGAGTGGGTGTATGGAGCATTCGAGCGTCGCATGGGCTTTGATTTGGACACCTTATTCTTAGTCAGTTTAGTGACCCTCTATTACACTTGAATGGCACGGTGTCAGGTCTCCATTCGGCAGAAGGTCCTCCCTGTTCAGGTGGTGGTGAGTGACATCCTTGGTGAGGCTGGGAAAATTCTGGGTCTTGAGAAAGACAGGCTGCGGTGCAGGACTTGGATGGAGGCGTGGAGGAACATCAAGCCTGTTGCTGCGGTCTGTTGATCTCGGGTGGTGGGATCTGTCCCTGGTTTCAGTATCTGTTCACTCCCTAGATTTTGCGTTTCAGATTTTTTTTGGTAGCCTTTTCTGGTAGGTTGTAGGGGTCAGACATGGAAGGTCTGCGGGTTCCTTAGTCCTTCTCCTGCAGTGTATATATTCTGCTATGTTAGTCGGTTGATAGTGTGTATGGTTTAGGCCATAAAGGTCGCAAGCAGCAGTTAGTATGGAAATTGTTTATGTGTCTGTGCTGGGCCATAAATTCTCCTTTGGGAGATTTCTCCTGTGCCTTCCTTTGCAGGGGTCTTGGCCATAAAGGCCCTTGTGTACATATTGTATATAGTGTATATAAGTTTAAGTGTTCCCTTTCAGGATTGGGACTTTTTATTTGCTTTATGAGCCGTAAAGGCTACATTTATCATTTATTGAGTTTTTTTTTTTTTCCCCCAGAGACTTGGGACTTTATTGGTTTCTGGCCATAAAGGCCTATGTATATAAGTGTATAGTTATGTGTTTCCTTTTCAGGAGATGGACTTTAAGTTATAGCTAGAGATGAGCGAATTATTCAAAAATTTGATTCGGCTGATTCGGCGAATTCGCGGAATAAATTAGATTCGAGTCGAATATATTCGCTGCGAATTTAACTTATAAAAAGGGTGTTTCTAGGCTTCAGAGAGCCATTATATTAGTGCAGAACACTGTACCTTTAATTTAAATGCCCTTGGAGTCTGCTGGGGAAGAGAAATAATACTGTCAGTCAGTATGACATGCAGATGAGTGCCGTCGATCTTAGAATCACCGCACACTTCACTCATTTGGGCAGTCACGGGGCCAAAACCAGAGTGTGGAGCCACAGTGTGGCGGTGGAGGCAGCAGCAATGGGAGGCCATACAGCACCCTATGAAAAAATGGAACCCACCAGCAGTGTGAGGAGACCTGAAAGTGGCACATGGCAGAGTGTGGCGATGGAGACAGCAGCAATGGGAGGCCGTACAGGGACCCATGACACACTCTGGACCTGGCAGCAGCATGAGGAGGCGGTACAGGGGCCCATGACAGATTACGGGCCTGGCAGCAGCATGAGGAGTCGGTACGGGGGCCCATGGCAGATTACGGGCCTGGCAGCAGCAATGGGAGGCCCGTAATCTGCCAGCACCCTATGACAAAATGGAACCCACCAGCAGTGTGAGGAGACCTGAAAGTGGCACATTGCAGAGTGTGGCGATGGAGACAGCAGCAATGGGAGGCCGTACAGGGACCCATGACACACTCTGGACCTGGCAGCAGCATGAGGAGGCGGTACAGGGGCCCATGACAGATTACGGGCCTGGCAGCAGCATGAGGAGTCGGTACGGGGGCCCATGGCAGATTACGGGCCTGGCAGCAGCAATGGGAGGCCCGTAATCTGCCAGCACCCTATGACAAAATGGAACCCACCAGCAGTGTGAGGAGACCTGAAAGTGGCACATGGCAGAGTGTGGCGATGGAGACAGCAGCAATGGGAGGCCGTACAGGGACCCATGACACACTCTGGACCTGGCAGCAGCATGAGGAGGCGGTACAGGGGCCCATGACAGATTACGGGCCTGACAGCAGCATGAGGAGTCGGTACGGGGGCCCATGGCAGATTACGGGCCTGGCAGCAGCAATGGGAGGCCCGTAATCTGCCAGCACCCTATGACAAAATGGAACCCACCAGCAGTGTGAGGAGACCTGAAAGTGGCACATGGCAGAGTGTGGCGATGGAGACAGCAGCAATGGGAGGCCGTACAGGGACCCATGACACACTCTGGACCTGGCAGCAGCATGAGGAGGCGGTACAGGGGCCCATGACAGATTACGGGCCTGGCAGCAGCATGAGGAGTCGGTACGGGGGTCCATGGCAGATTACGGGCCTGGCAGCAGCAATGGGAGGCCCGTAATCTGCCAGCACCCTATGACAAAATGGAACCCACCAGCAGTGTGAGGAGACCTGAAAGTGGCACATGGCAGAGTGTGGCGATAGAGACAGCAGCAATGGGAGGCCGTACAGGGACCCATGACACACTCTGGACCTGGCAGCAGCATGAGGAGGCGGTACAGGGGCCCATGACAGATTATGGGCCTGGCAGCAGCATGAGGAGTCGGTACGGGGGCCCATGGCAGATTACGGGCCTGGCAGCAGCAATGGGAGGCCCGTAATCTGCCAGCACCCTATGACAAAATGGAACCCACCAGCAGTGTGAGGAGACCTGAAAGTGGCACATGGCAGAGTGTGGCAATGGAGACAGCAGCAATGGGAGGCCGTACAGGGACCCATGACACACTCTGGACCTGGCAGCAGCATGAGGAGGCGGTACAGGGGCCCATGACAGATTACGGGCCTGGCAGCGGCATGAGGAGTCGGTACGGGGGCCCATGGCAGATTACGGGCCTGGCAGCAGCAATGGGAGGCCCGTAATCTGCCAGCACCCTATGACAAAATGGAACCCACCAGCAGTGTGAGGAGACCTGAAAGTGGCACATGGCAGAGTGTGGCGATGGAGACAGCAGCAATGGGAGGCCGTACAGGGACCCATGACACACTCTGGACCTGGCAGCAGCAAGAGGAGGCGGTACAGGGGCCCATGGCAGAGTGGCGAAGCGTAAGCAGCTTAAATTGAAGGCCATACAGAGGCCTATGTTAAAAATAATAACATGTTTGGGGCATGATTCATGGCGGATTTAGTCAGTTGTGTCAGGAACTGGTGGTTTGAAATCCAGACTAATCCACGCCTGATTCATTTTCACAAACGTGAGTCTCTCCACACTTTGGTGGACAGTCGTGTCCTCCGCGGAGTTACAATACCTCCTGCCGCACTAAACACGCGCTCCGATGCCACGCTACAGGCCGGGCATGACAGCCTTTCAAGGGCAAATTCAGCTAGTTGGGGCCAAAGGTCAAGTTTCGTTGCCCAGTAGTCAAGGGGATTGTCTACCTCGGTTGGCAGGGTGCTGTCCAAGTAGGCCCAAGCCTGTTGTTTGAGGTCCTGCTCCAGGTCCACCTGATGCTGCTGCTGCTGCGGCTGGTTAGTAGTTTCCTCACTGCGCTGGTGAAGAAAGCTACTCATCATCGACTGCAGACTGAGGCAGCCGCTGCTGGTGGAGCTGCCACTGCTCCTACCACCCACCCCTCCCCTGCTGCCATGGCAGCGGAACGCGAGCGCACAGGGCCCACAGTGTCTGAGGATGGACGTTGGCGCAGAAAGGCAGAGACCAACTGACTACATTGGTGGTTTTTATAGTACGTTATTTTGGCCTCCCTCTCAGCAGGTGTGAAAAAGGCCACCATTTTTGAACGGTAGCGAGGGTCCAACAAGGTGGACAGCCAAAAGTCATCCCTCTGTCTGATGGTTATTATTCGGCTGTCGCTACGCAAGCAACCGAGCATGCTATGGGCCATTTGTGCCAAGGAATGCGAGGGACTCCCTGCCTCCATCTCCACAGCATACTGCCACGGTGCGTCTGGGTCCTCTGTCTCCTCCTCCTCCTCTACCAGATGCTCCTGCTCCTCCGCTCCTGTACGCTGAGTGGAAAAACCACCCATTTCACTCAATAATTCCTGAGCACCAATGTCCTCCTCTACCTCCTCCTCTTCTTCCTGTCCTGCCCCCACAGGGGTCATGTGGCGTTGAGATCTGTGCGCCACGTCTACCGCACCCTGACCAGCCATTGTTAACAGCATTTGTTCCAGGACGTGCAACAGAGGAATGACGTCGTTCATCCCATAGTCCTGCCGACTCACGAATAGCGTGGCCTCCTCAAAGGGCCTGAGCAAGCGGCAGGTGTCACGCATGAGCTGCCAATGGCTGGCATCTAAGTTACACAGGGGAGTACCTTTATCCGCTTGTAACATCAGGAAATCGGTGATGGCCTTTCGCTGTTCGTAAAGGCGGTCTAACATATGTAGGGTTGAATTCCACCTTGTTGCAACGTTGCAGATCAGGCGATGCTGTGGAATTCCGTTCTGCCGCTGCAGCTCAAGGAGGGTGTGCTTTGCGGTGTAGGAATGGCTGAAATGCATGCAAAGTTTACGTGACATTTTAAGGATGTCTTGCAGTGGGATGGTGGATTTTAGGAACCGCTTGACAACCAGATTGAACATGTGAGCCATGCATGGCGCATGGCACAACCTTCCTTGACGCAGAGCAGACACCATGTTCTTTCCGTTATCGGTCAACATGGTTCCGATTTTCAGTTTGCGCGGAGACAGCCATCTGTCGATTTCTCTGTTCATTACACTCAGAAGTTCCTCCCCTGTGTGACTACGTTCGCCAAGGCATACCAGGTACAGCACAGCGTGACACCGTTGCGCCCTGCACATGTGATATGCCGGTCGGGTAAAGGGACTTGGCACGGGGGTGGCGGCTGAGGCGACTCTCCACCGCGGCTCGGCACAAGCCATCATTTCTCGGAAAGGTGCTGAGTCCACCACTTGGAAAGGGAGGGACTGCAGCACCAGCAACTTGGACAGGAGGACGTTCAGCTTTTGCACCGTCGGGTGCGTGCTCGCAAACTGTTGTCTCTTGGAAACGGATTCCAAGAAAGACTGCTGACGGAATCCGTGAAGAGGAGTAGCAGGAGAAGGAGAATCTGAACGAGCGGAAGATGCCAACGAGCGACAACTCCCCTCAGCAGAGGTGTTGGAGCCTTGACTGGCTGATAGAGGGCGATTGACATCGGGTGACGGAGCAAGTAACGGAGCGGGTGATGGAGCGGGGGCTGGGGCAGGCAAAACCGCCATATCTTTATCACGGTTTTCCCAGGCCACCGAATGGCGACGCTGCATATGCTGACGCAACGCTGTAGTCCCAACATGGGCCCCCTGGCCACGCTTGACTTTCTGGCCACATAGTCGACATACGGCTACGTTTACTTCCTCGGGCGGCTTGACGAAAAATTGCCACACCGCCGAGTAGGAAACTTTGCCCCCGCTACTCCTCACTGGCTGACTGCTACTTCCTCCGTGCACACCGGCACCACTACTGGCCGTGGTGGTAGGCTGCAGTGGAGCTGGTGCTCTACTCCGTTGCCGTTTGCCTCCACTGACACTGCTGCGACCCTGCTGCCTCCTGGGCAAGCCACCGACTGTTTTGCTCGCTGCCAAGCTGGCACCCTCTTCTCCTGATGATGCGGAAGCAATAGCCTGATGACGACGAGGCTGCCAAGTGTGATCAGGCTCATCATCATCAATTAGGGTCTCCGCCTCACTACTAGCCCCCTCGGCTGCGTGTGGGTCAGGAGACAGACCTGTCTCTAGACCGGCTACCGAGCCACTCTCCTCGCCAGTACTTCTTCGCCTGGCTGCTGAAGAGGCGGATGTCTCCCCCGTTCCTGACCGCCCTCTGTTAGCTCTTCCTCACTGTACAGTGGGGCTGAGCCCACAGCATGCGATACTTCGCTTGGTGAGGGAACAGCAAAGGACAGGGGCAGGTAGAGGACACGTGATTTCAGTGGGCTTGCTCCCGGGCCATGCCAACTAACGGTTGTGTCTGACGTACCCACCGACCGTTGGCTGTAGGTGTCAGAGGTGACCTGGGAAGAGGAAGATGACCGAGCCAACCAATCGATGACGGCAGGGTTGTCGGTGGAGAAACGACCGCTGGATGACACCGGGAGCACTGGCCTCTGGCTGCGGCTAGTGCTGCCTCGACCCCTTCCTCTGCTGCCACGTCTGCTCGCTCCTGAAACATTGCCTCCTCTGCCACTCCTCTGCGTGTTGTCTGACATACTCTTTAATTCAACGATTCTGTGTCCCTGAGTAACGATTCCGTGTCCCTGAGTAACAATTCTCTGTCCCTGAGTAACAATTCTGTGTCCCTGAGTAACGATTCTGTGTCCCTGAGTAACAATTCTGTGTCCCTGAGTAACAATTCTGTGTCCCTCAGTAACAATTCTGTGTCCCTGAGTAACAATTCTGTGTCCCTGAGTAACAATTCTGTGTCCCTCAGTAACGATTCTGTGTCCCTGAGTAACAATTCTGTGTCCCTGAGTAACGATTCTGTGTCCCTGAGTAATGATTCTGTGTCTCTCAGTAACAATTCTGTGTCCCTGAGTAACAATTCTGTGTCCCTGAGTAACAATTATGTGTCCCTGAGTAACAATTATGTGTCCCTGAGTAACGATTCTGTGTCCCTGAGTAATGATTCTGTGTCCCTGAGTAACAATTCTGTGTCCCTGAGTAACAATTCTGTGTCCCTGAGTAACGATTCTGTGTCCCTCAGTAAAAATTCTGTGTCCCTGAGTAACAATTCTGTGTCCCTGAGTAACAATTCTGTGTCCCTGAGTAACAAATCTGTGTCCCTGAGTAACAATTCTGTGTCCCTGAGTAACAATTCTGTGTCCCTCAGTAACGATTCTGTGTCCCTGAGTAACGATTCTGTGTCCCTGAGCAACAATTCTGTGTCCCTGAGTAACAATTCTGTGTCTTTCCCTGAGTAACAATTCTGTGTCCCTGAGTAACAATTCTGTGTCCCTGAGTAACGATTCTGTGTCCCTGAGTAACGATTCTGTGTCCCTGAGTAACGATTCTGTGTCCCTCAGTAACATTTCTGTGTCCCTGCGTAACAATTCTGTGTCCCTGAGTAACGATTCTGTGTCCCTGAGTAACGATTCTGTGTCCCTCAGTAACAATTCTGTGTCCCTCAGTAACAATTCTGTGTTCCTGAGTAACAATTCTGTGTCCCTGAGTAACGATTCTGTGTCCCTCAGTAACAATTCTGTGTCCCTGAGTAACAATTCTGTGTCCCTGAGTAACAATTCTGTGTCTGTCCCTGAGTAACAATTATGTGTCCCTGAGTAACGATTCTGTGTCCCTGAGTAACAATTCTGTGTCCCTCAGTAACGATTCTGTGTCCCTGAGTAACAATTCTGTGTCCCTGAGTAACAATTCTGTGTCCCTGAGTAACGATTCTGTGTCCCTGAGTAACAATTCTGTGTCCCTGAGTAACAATTCTGTGTCTGTCCCTGAGTAACAATTCTGTGTCCCTGAGTAACGATTCTGTGTCCCTCAGTAACAATTCTGTGTCCCTGAGTAACAATTCTGTGTCCCTGAGTAACAATTCTGTGTCCCTCAGTAACGATTCTGTGTCCCTCAGTTACAATTCTGTGTCCCTGAGTAACAATTCTGTGTCCCTGAGTAACAATTCTGTGTCCATGAGTAACAATTTTGTGTCCCTGAGTAACGATTCTGTGTCCCTGAGTAACGATTCTGTGTCCCTCAGTAACAATTCTGTGTCCCTGAGTAACAATTCTGTGTCCCTGAGTAACAATTCTGTGTCCCTGAGTAACGATTCTGTGTCCCTGAGTAACGATTCTGTGTCCCTCAGTAACAATTCTGTGTCCCTGAGTAACAATTCTGTGTCCCTCAGTCACAATTCTGTGTCCCTGAGTAACAATTCTGTGTCCCTGAGTAACAATTCTGTGTCTCTGAGTAACAATTCTGTGTCTCTGAGTAACAATTCTGTGTCCCTGAGTAACGATTCTGTGTCCCTCAGTAACAATTCTGTGTCCCTGAGTAACAATTCTGTGTCCCTGAGTAATAATTCTATGTCTGTCCCTGAGTAACAATTCTGTGTCCCTGAGTAACAATTCTGTGTCCCTGAGTAACGATTCTGTGTCCCTGAGTAACAATTCTGTGTCCCTGAGTAACGATTCTGTGTCCCTCAGTAACAATTCTGTGTCCCTGAGTAACAATTCTGTGTCTGTCCCTGAGTAACGATTCTGTGTCCCTGAGTAACAATTCTGTGTCCCTGAGTAACAATTCTGTGTCCCTGAGTAACGATTCTGTGTCCCTAAGTAACGATTCTGTGTCCCTAAGTAACGATTCTGTGGCCCTAAAGTCTCTCTGGCCCTAACTCTGTCTCTAATACAGACAGGTCTGTCTCTCTTGAATGACCGGAGGCTAATGGAGAATTGTAAGATGGCCGCAATTTATAGCTCCACCATTACACAGTGCTGGCTGGCTGGCTGCTGATTGTCTAATGCGATCACATGTCATGAATGAATGCATTATGGGTCAGCGCGCCTTGTCTGCGCACCTTCCCAGAGATCCCCGCTCCGTCGCCACACATGTCGCCGCCATTTTTGGGAAAATTCGATTCGTGCATCCGAAGTTTGCTAATTTTCGGATTCGGCGCGAATCGAATTTTTCCTGATATTCGAAACGAATTCCACTTCGCCATGTTCGATTCGCTCATCTCTAGTTATATCCATAAAGGCTAAGTTTATCATTGGTTTGTTTTTCTTCCCCCAGGGACTTTTTGGGACTTTTCGGTTCTTTGGTTGAGTTTTGTATTTATTTATGTTTTTGTACTTTTATATTTAAAATTGGTGATGTTGGTTTATGTATGCCGCTAATACATAAATAAAAATCTCCATTCCTGACGGGTGTGGTTGTATGCTGGAGAGTTCAGCTGAGCTCCAGGAAGGCCTGAAAAGCCTGGGGCTAAAGTGCCCTGCCCTGGCCAGCCCAGGCAGGATGGCGGATCCTGGGCCTGGGTCCAGCGATGAGAACGCCCTGGAGGGGCCTAGTACCGGCCTCTCTTTTCCACCAGTAGAGGACCTGGGAATGGCCCCTAAGATGGGGGAAGTTTACTCTGCCTACTGGGACCATGTGGCCGCTCGGGCCAGGTTAGTAGAGAAGGAGGAAGCCAAGCTCCAGAAGCTGACTCTGGAGCTAAAGAAGCTCCGGTTATCCTATGACCGTGTATGGTCTACAAAGCGGCAGGCCATGAATCCAGGCCTGCAGGCGCTGGAATTACGTGTGTCCCAGCAGGGGAGGTATGTGGCGACGCTGCAGTGCAAGAGCGGAGTCCTAAGTGAAAAATATTTGAACGAAGCGAGATTTAAGGCTGCAAGAAGCCGCAGTGTTGCGGCTATGCGGGGTCCGGTGGAGGAGGCCTCCTCGGGGGAGGAATTGTCGGGAGAGTTGTCGGTGGAAGGCGAGCAGGAGCAGGGGCAGGCTGAGCCCGCAGCATCCTCAGAGAAAATGGCGCCTAAAATGGAAGACAGCGTGGTCGCGGGATCGTCAGAGTCCCTCCCCCCTGGGCAGCAGCCTGTGGATTGGGGGACCCAGGTGGAGGAGGCGGAGATGGCGGGCGGATTGCGGTTCGTGGCAGAGGCGGTGCTGGAGCTGTGTGGAGCCGACTTCAGGTTTACGTCCGAGGACTCGGAGGAAGAAGCTGAAAGTGATGTCATCCCCCGCAAGCTGGCTAAGCCGGTGGTGAAAGAGTGTGCTGCCTTTGTCATGCTGCAACGCATCCCCAAGGACGTGTTGGCAAAGGCAGGGGAGCCACTGTCTGTACAGAAGGAGAAAGACTCTACTGAGTGTGTTGGTGAGATGGTTGTGGACACTGGGGTAGCGGGTATAATGCCTGCAAATTTGTCTGAGGTGCAGGTTAGCCCTACAGTCCTAGCTAAGGGTGTTACCCCTCCGGTGGTGGTCCCACTAGGCCCCGCCCCTTCGGGGGGCATGGTGGCCTCTGGTGCGCAACCAGCAGGTCCCCCCGTTTCTCCTCAGGGGGCTCCAGGTTCACTGGTCCAGGCTCCGGCGGGTCAGGCTCAGGTGGGTTCTCCTGCTGGTGTGGGTGGTCCCCAGCCCCGGGCTCCTCCAGGTCATGGCTCATCTGTGTCTGCCCCTTCAGTTGCTGGTGTGGCGGCTTCCCCTGGTCATGCCCCCTTGGTGTTTAGTGTCCCTGGGGCTAGACCGGGGCTCAGTTACTCCGCTGCAGTTAGGGGAGGTCAGGGGTCAGTGCAAGGGCAGGTAACCTACCCACTTCCGCCACCAGGCGAAATGTTGTTCAGCTCAAGTGGTCAGGGGAGGGAGGGCCCCCCCACCTTAGCAGGAGAGAGGTCATAGACCGGATACTAGAAATGGGCTTCCGTGCCACAGATATTTTTGCGTTTATTGCTCCAATTGGTACTGGAGAATATGACGTGTCCTTTATGCGGCCGGACTTGTTGGACCTCTTTTGGCAGAGGTATGAGGCCACCTTTGTCACCAGCCCTAGGTGGGTGGGCCTTACCCCGAGGCTCGTCTCTCGTCAGTCCCTGATTAAAAAAATAACAGTGCTGGTCAGAAACAAATCCATCCCAGCATCAGATATTGTGGTCTGGCTAAGTAGATATGGGGATGTGATGGGGCCCCTTGGGAAGATCAATGATGAGAGGGGAATATGGACAGGTGGGTGGACAACCACCGTCCGCTTAAAGGTGGTTGGAAATGTGCTCCAGCACATTCCCTCTTCCGCTTTTCTAGGAAAGGACCGCCTGATAATTTTTTATGCGGGTCAGCTGAGGGTCTGCCACCAGTGTGGGGGCAAGGGGCATTTTGTGGCCACCTGCCCCGTCATTAGATGTTCCCTGTGTCAGGAAATAGGACACCTGGCCAGGGACTGCAATGTTATCAGATGCAATCTCTGCGGGGAGCTTGGGCATTCGTACAACCAGAGCCCGGAGGCCCTCCACAACCTTCCGGTGGGGGAGCTTGAAGCAGAGTTGAATCGGATAGATGCTGAAGAGATGGAGGCGGCGTTGGAGAGAGCAGCTTTGGCTGCTGTGGCGGCCCTTGAGAGGGAAGGGGAGGTTTCTGTGGCTCCTCCTGTCTCTGTCCCCCCTGTTTCGTCTACCCCTTTGAAGTCTCCTGTTGTTCCCCCTTGTGTGCCGGTTCCTCCTCCCAGGAGTAAGAAACAGCTGAGGGAGGCTGCTAAGGGGGCCGGGATGGTTGAGGCTAGGTCTAGTCCCTCAGTGTCTGCTCCCCCCGTGCTCTTGCTGCTGCGGCGGAGTGGGAAGCCCGGTAGGGAGTCCCGGGAGTCCCAAGGTTCTGCTCCAGTAGGGGCTCAGGTGGAGGAGGGGTGGTCCCTGGTGGGTAGGCGGAATAAGCCAGTTTTGTCCCCAGCGGGGTCGCTGTCCTCTTTAGAGGTGGGGGATGTGGCCCTGGGGAATAGGTTTGGGGCTTTGTCGGGGGAGGAGGAGGGGTCAGGTGATCCCGCTTCCCCGATGGAGGATGAGGATGCTGGGGGGTCTCTTAAGAGAGTGAGGGACCCTGCCAAGAAAGCCAAGAGGAGGGTTAAGAAACGTCCCTCTCAACTACCTTAATGGCAGTTCCCGCTCCGATAAAGGTGGCAGCTATTAACGTTGCCAGCATAAAGTCTGTGAGTACTAGAGAGTCAGCCTTATTTTTGCTCAGCGGTGTTGATGCTGATGTTTTCTTTTTGCAGGAGACCAGGTTGTCCAGCTTGGCCGATATACATCTGGCTAAGTGTGAGTGGAGGCGCGGGCCCTCCTACTGGTCTCTTGCGGCTGAGCTTTACAGCGGAGTTGCGGTGCTTTTTACTGGCATGGTAACGTGCTGGCGGGTAATTGAGGTAGAGATTGGAAGATGTCTGATCCTGGATGTCCTTGTGGGGGGGCAGGAGTTGCGGCTGATAAACATTTACGGGCCACAGTCCAAGTGGGACAGGAAGTGCCTCTTCACAAGGATCAAACCTTTCCTTTTTACGTCACGGCTGGTGGTCTTTGGAGTAGATTTTAATACTATCACTAGGCCCAAGGACAGAAGGGGCTTCAATGACAGGCTGGGATATGATAGCGTTTTTCTAAATGCTATAGTCAGGGATGCAGGTCTGGTAGACGCCTTGTTTAAGAGCAGCCCAGACAGCACTGGTTTCACTTTCAGGAGAGGTAACAGTCAGAGTAGGATAGACAGGTTTTTTTTGAAGGAGAACTCTACCTTCTCGGCACATGTGTGTCGGGCGGTGGAGTTTTCGATCACCTTATGCTATCTGTGACTTTGAATGTTTCAGACACGCCACTGAGAGGGAAGGGCATCTGGAGAATGAATTTGTCTCTGCTGGAGGATGAGGAGGTGAGACGATCTTTCGAGGAGTTCTTTCAGGCTCAGGAGACGGTGCTGGATTTCTGCGGCAGTAAGTCTGAGTGGTGGGAGCTTACCAAAGTGTGGATCAGCAGGTTTTTCAAGGCCGTAGGTAAGAAAAGGCAGTTTAATCAGTATATCGCCTACCAACAGTTGCGGAGGAAGCTCGACCGCCTTGTTTCTAGCGGTGGAGATTCGGGGGCAATCTCGGAGGTGAAGCTTCTTCTCAGGAAGTACCAGTATGATCGGCGGGCCTCTTTGGTTCTGGAGAGGGATTATGGGAAATACCACTCGTCTGACCCATTCCAGAACTGCAAACAGAGTGCAGCGATTAAGAAGGTCTCTGCTCTGAGAGATAGTACAGGGTCCCTGACAAGATCCAGGTCAGGGATTCTGGAGGTCTCCAGGTGTTTCTATGCGGACTTACTGGGTGAGAAGCGCCTCGACCGGACAAGGATGCTGAGCTTTTTGGAGTCTTCGCCAGATCTGGAAAGTAATGTCCCACCGGCGGGTTTGACTGGGGAAATTACTGCAGAGGAGGTGGCCAGGGCCATTGATAGTCTGGCCATTAAGAAGACCCCTGGGCCGGACGGTTTGACAGCTGAGTTTTTCAAAACCTTTAAATATTGCCTGGCACCTCGCCTCCGGAGGTTTACAATTGCTGTCTGGATGAGGGATCCCTCCCTCCTTCCATGAGGCAGTCTGCAGTAATTCTCTTGTCAAAGGGTAAGGATCCTTTGGCTATTGAGAACTGGCGCCCCATAAGCCTCCTCAATGTCAATAGAAAGGTTCTGGCAAAGATCTTGTTCTGGCACTTGTCGTCAGTGGCAGACGGTTTGCTTTCTCGTCAGCAGCATTGCTCGGTCCAGGGCAGGAGCACCTTCACAGCGGTGTTAGCTGTCTTGCTGGCGGTGGACCAGGCAAAGGCCTTTGATAGAGTCAATCATGAGTACCTCTGGCATCTCCTAGACCGGTACGATTTGGAGGGGAGGTTCATTGGCTGGCTGAAGACGTTGTACAGGGAGGCTGAGAGCTTCATGTTGGTGAATGGCTGGGTTGGGAGGCCCTTTGGGATCGGATCCAGGGTGCGCCAGGGGTGCCTGCTGAGTCCCTTGCTCTATGCCTTTGCCATCGACCCTTTCATCAGGAGGTTAGATGGTGGGGCCGTGAGCGGGGTGCCGGTGGGTGCTACTGGGGATCCGCCTCTGAGGGTCGTAGCTTATGCTGATGACATTTCTGTTTTCATCTCTGGACCAGAGGAGGCGCAGGAGGTGGTTTTGGTGATGGATCAGTATGCCAAGGCATCAGGTTCCAAGGTCAACCAGGATAAATGTGAAGTTCTCTGGATGGGTAGGGAGGGTGAGAGCTTCTCACTCCCGGACACCTTCCCGGTGCCTCAGCAGAGTATCAAAGTTTTGGGCATTAATTTCGGCCCTGCTGAATACAGCAAGTCAAATTGGGAAACCAAACTGTCGGATGCCGAGGTCAAAGTGAGATGCTGGAAGGGGTGGCGGCTCTCCTTGAGGGAAAGGGTTGATTTGATCAAGACTTTCCTGCTCCCCATCTTTTTATACGTCAGCTTCGTTTGCCTCTTGCCAGAGTCGCTCTATACGAGTATCTACAGCTGTTTCTTCCAGATGTTATGGGGGAATCGGCTGAACCTCGTCAGGAGGGACGTGACCTACTCATCCAGGCGGGAGGGTGGCCTAGGTATGGTCAACCCGGTGGTTTTCTTCTCTCTTATGTTCCTGAAGCATAATCTTGGTAGCATGTTGGTTGAGAGACCCCTGCATGGGTAGGACTGTTCCGGATCTGGTTTGGACCCTTTCTGAGCAGTTGGGAGATTGGCGGGCCAGTGAGAAGCCTGCGGGTCAAGCATGGTGAGCTCCCGGCTTATGTGGCCCCGTGCCTGAAGTTACTGTGGCGGTGGCATGTGACTGCGGAGGAGGTCAGGTCCCTCCCCAGGAGACTCCTGGGTGAGAGGATTGTGGCGACTGCTTTCCATGCGCCGTTGGCCTTGAGAGATTGCCCAGGCCATGTTATGAGGGAGGGTCTGCATTTGATAAATCTGGAGCAGATCCCCTTGAAATTGAGGGACCAGGCCTGGCTCGCCTTCCATGGCAGGCTTTACGTGAGGGGCAACATGAAGTACCGTCCTTCGGATGACCGTGGTTGTCCGAGGTCGGAGTGTCGGGGTGAAGTGGAGACTATGGACCACTTCTTGCTTCAGTGCCCCTTAGTCTCCCCAAGTCAAGTTACCAAGAGTGTCCCCCCTGTCGGGGTGGGCTCCCAGCTTCCGTGTCCTTTGGGTTCTGGTATGTCTGAGTCGGCCCAGGTGGGCCCTGTACTCCCTGTTTTGGCTCCCCCCATCCCTGAGCCTTCTGTTTCTGGGGCCCCGGTGGCAGGTATTCCGGCAGTACAGCCTGTGAGTTATGCGGCTGTGGTGAGAGGCAGCCAGGAGCGAGCTAGGCCATTCCAGGCTCGTGCGGGGAACCTGCCCACCTCAGCAGCATGTAGGAACGTGGTCCAGCTCAAATGGACCGGGGAGGGCCCCCCATTAAGCCGTAGGGAGGTAATAGACAGGGTGCTGGAGATTGGCTTTAGAGCAGTAGATATCTATGCTTTCATAGCCCCTTTCGGAACGTGGGAGTACGATGTTTCATTCATGCGGCCGGAGTTGCTAGACTTATTCTGGCAAAAAGTATGAGGGGGGTATGCTCAGAGCCCGAGGTGGGCTGGTCTTGCCACAAAACTCATTTCCAGGCAGAATGTTATAAAAAAGGTTACCATCTTGGCCCGCAATGAGTCAGTGCCGGCGTCGGACATCGTGGTGTGGTTGGGGAGGTATGGGGACATTATGGGGCCCCTGCACAAGATCCTTGATGAGAGAAAGATCTGGACGGGCGGGTGGACGGCCACGGTGCGGCTGCGAGTTGAAGGGAACGTGTTGCAGCACATCCCTTCCTCTGCCTTTCTTGGAAGGGATAGGCTAGTTGTTTTTTATGCAGGCCAGCCACGGGTGTGCCACCACTGCGGTAGCAAGGGGCATTTTGCGGCCACGTGCCCGTAGTGTGCTGCTCCCTATGCCAAGAGATTGGGCACTTGGCCAGGGACTGTAATGAGATAAGGTGTAACCTGTGTGGCACCCTTGGCCACTCGTACAACCAGTGTCCCTTGGGGCACTCGTACAAACAGTGTCCCTCGGCTCTCCGCAACCTGCCAGAAGGTGCGCTTGAGGCGGAGTTGGATCGGATTGGCGCTGAGGAGGCTGAGTTGGAGGCAGAGAGGAGAGTTGTTTCAGCTCCGGTGGCAGAGCCAGAAGGGGGAGGGGAAGTCTCTGAGGCCCCTTCGGTGGTAGTTGCCCCTGGTGAGTCTGTCCTGGTCCGGTCCCCTGTAGTCCCTTCTCCTGTAAGTTCCCCTGCTGTGTCTGCTCCCCCTCCGGGGAAAAGGAGAAAGTTGGTGGAGGTGGCCAGGGGGGCAGGGGAGGTGGGGCCTAGGTCAGGTCAGGCCAAGTTAGGGCCTTCTGCGCTGGCTCCCCCGGTTCTCCTTCCCCTCAGGCGGGGTAAGGCCCCTAAGGAGTGTCCCCAGGTTGCCCAAGGTTCTGCTCAGGGTGGGCAGGATGGGGCTCCGGCGGGGGATGGGTGGACGGTGGTAGGTAAAACTAAAACTGTCCTCTCTTCTGCTGGGTCGGTGTCCTCTCTGGAGGTGGAAGATCTGACCCTGGCTAACAAGTTTGGGGCTCTGTCGGGGGAGGAGGATGGGATCTCTAGTGACCCAGCCTCCCTGATGGAGGATGAGGAGGCAGGAGAGTCCCTAAAAAGGCTGGGAGACCCTGCTAAGTCCAGGAAGAGAAAGGTTAAGAAACGCCAATTACCTTAATGGCAGTTCCCGCCCCGTTAAAGGTGGCAACCATTAATGTTGCCAGCCTAAAATCTGTAAGTGCTAGAGAAACAGCTTTATTTTTGATCAGTGGTATGGATGCTGATATTTTCTTTTTGCAAGAGACCAGGTTGGCCGGCTTGGCGTATATCTATCTGGCTAAGCGGGAGTGGAGGCGTGGGCCCTCCTACTGGTCTCTTGCGGCTGAGCCTTACAGCGGGGTTGCGGTGCTTTTTTCCGGCATGGTAACGTGCCGGCGGGTAATTGAGGTGGAGATTGGACGCTGTCTGGTCTTAGACGTCCTTGTGAGGGGGCAGGAACTGCGCCTTATTAATATTTATGGACCACAGTCCAAGTGGGACAGGAAATGCCTCTTCACAAAGATCAGGCCTTTCCTTTTTATGTCCCGGCTGGTTGTCTTTGGAGGTGATTTTAACACCGTCACTAGGCCCAAGGACAGGAGGGGCTCCAATGACAGGCTGGGATATGACAGCGTTTTTCTTAGTGCTATTGTCAGGGAAGCAGGTCTGCTAGACGCCTGGATTAAGCGCGTCCCAGACGGCACCGGTTTCACTTTTAGGAGAGGTAATAGTCAGAGTAGGATAGACAGGTTTTTTTTGAAGGAGGACTCTGCTTTCTTGGCACCTGAGTGTCGGGCGGTGGAGTTCTCTGACCACCTTATGCTTACTGTGGCTTTGAATCCTTCAGGCACGCCGCTGAGAGGGAAGGGCATCTGGAGATTGAATTCGGCTCTGCTGGAAGGTGAGGAGGTGAAACGATCCTTTGAGGAGTTCTTCCAGGCACAGGAAACCGTGCTGGATTTCTGCAACAGTAAGTCTGAGTGGTGGGAGCTTGCTAAGGTGCAGATCAGCAGGTTTTTCAAGGCCGTGGGTAAGAAAAAACAGTTTAATAAGTATACTGCCTACCAACGGTTGTGGAGGAAACTCGACCGCCTTGTTTCTAGCGGAGGAGATTCTGGGGCAATCTCGAAGGTCAAGCTTCTCCTTAGGGAATACCAGTATGACCGGCTTGCCTCTTTGGTTCTGGAGAGGGATTATGGGAAGTACCACTCACCCGACCCTTTTCAGAACTGTAAGCAAGGCGCAGCAATTAAAACGGTCTCTGCCTTAAGAGATGGTACGGGGTCCCTGGTTAAATCCAGTGCAGGGATCCTGGAAGTCTCTAGGTCCTTTTATGCGGATTTACTGAGTGTGAAGCGCCTCGACCGGACAAGGATGTCGAGTTTTTTGGATTCTACACCGGCCCTGGAAGGTAATGTCACGCCTGCAAGGTTGACAGAGGAGATTACCGCGGAAGAGGTGGCCAAAGCCATTGACAGTCTGGCCGTTAAGAAGACTCCTGGGCCAGATGGCTTGACAGCAGAGTTCTTTAAAGCCTTTAAGTCCAGCTTGGCGCCTCATCTTGCTGAGGTTTACAACTGCTGTCTGAGTGAGGGATCTCTCCCTCCATGAGACAGTCTGCGGCGATCCTTTTGCCAAATTGGGGTAAGGATCCTTCAGCTATTGAGAATTGGCGCCCCATCAGCCTTCTCAATGTCGATAGAAAGGTTCTGGCGAAGATCTTGTTCTGGCGCTTGTTGTCAGTGGCAGGTGGGTTGCTTTCTTGTCAGCAGCATTGCTCGGTTCAGGGCAGGAGTACCTTCACAGCAGTTTTAGCTGTCCGGGAGGCTCTGGAACGGTGTAAGGCTGAAGGATGGGGAAAGTACTTGCTGGCAGTGGACCAGGCAAAAGCTTTTGATCGGGTCGATCATGAGTACCTTTGGCATCTCCTGGACCGGTACGCTTTGGAGGGGGGTTTCATTGGCTGGCTGAGGACATTATACAGAGAGGCCAAGAGCTTCATTTTGGTGAATGGCTGGGTTGGGTGGCCCTTTGGGGTTGGATCTGGGGTGTGCCAGGGGTGCCCGCTGAGCCCCTTGCTCTATGCCTTTGTCATTGATCCTTTCGTTAGGAGGTTAGATGGTGGGGCGGTGAGCGGGGTGCTGGTGGGCGCTTCTGGGGATCCACCTCTGAGGGTCGTAGCTTATGCTGATGATGTTTCTGTCTTCATTTCTGGACCAGAGGAGGCGCAGGAGGTGGTCTCAGTTATGGATCAGTATGCCATGGCATCAGGTTCCAAGGTCAACCAGGACAAATGTGAAGTTCTCTGGATGGGTAGGGGGGGTGAGAGCTTCTCACTTCCGGACACCTTCCCGGTGCCTCAACAGAGTGTGAAAATCCTAGATATCAATTTTAGCCCTGCTGATTATGGCAAGTCAAATTGGGAGACCAAACTGTCTGATGCCGAGGTCAAAGTGAGATGCTGGAAGGAGTGGCGGCTCTCCTTGAGGGAAAGGGTGGACCTGATTAAGACCTTTCTGATCCCAGTGTTTCTGTATGTCAGCTTCGTCCGCCTCTTGCCAGAATCGCTCTATACAAGGATTTACAGCTGTTTCTTCCAGATGTTATGGGGGAACAGGCTGAACCTTGTTAAGCGTGATGTAACTTATCCCTCATCCAGGCGGGAGGGTGGCCTAGGTATGGTCAACCCGGTGGTTTTCTTTTCTCTGATATTTTTGAAATATAACTTTGGTAATATGCTGGCAGAGAGACCAACTGCATGGGTAAGACTTTTTCGGGTCTGGTTTAGGCCCTTTCTGAACAGTTGGGAGAGTGGCGGGCCAGTGAGAAGCCTGCTGGTCAAGCATGGTGAGCTCCCGGCTTACGTGGCCCCGTGCCTGAAGTTATTCCGGCGGTGGCATGTGACGGCGGGAGAGGTCAGATCCCTCCCCAGGAGGCTCCTGGGTGAGCGGATTGTGGTGTCTGCTTTCCATGCTCCGTTGGCCTTGAATTATTGCCTAGGCCATACTTTGAGGGAGGGCTTACGTTTATTAAATCTGGAACGGATTCCCTTGAAGTTTAGGGACCTGGCCTGGCTCGCCTTCCATGGCAGGCTTTACGTGAGGGATAACTTGAAGTACCGTCCTCCGGATGACCGTGGTTGTCCGAGGTTGGAGTGTCAGGGCGAGGTGGAAAGCATGGACCACTTCCTGCTTCAGTGCCCCTTTAACGTAGAAGTGTATAAACAGGTGGGTGAGGCTCTGGGTGTCCCTTTCCTCTGTTGCATGTCTTTTGCAGAGTGGGTGTATGGGGCATTCGATAGCCGCCGGGATTTTGATTTGGACACCTTGTTTCTAGTTAGTGTAGTAGTCCGTTATTACACATGGCATGCACGGTGTCAGGTCTCTATCTGGTAGAAAGTTCTCCCTTTCCAGGTGGTGGTGAGTGGCATCCTTGGTGAGGTGGGGAAGATTCGGGGCCTTGAGAAAGGCAGGTGGCGGCGGAAGGCCTGGATGGAGGCGTGGAGGAACATCAGGCCTGTGGCTGCTGCCTGCTAATCTCGGGTGGTGGGGTCTGTCCCTAATTTACTTCTCCTTTACCCCCCCCTAGATTTTGTGAGGTGAATTTCCCTTTTTGAAAGGCTGCGGACACTCCACTCCTTTTCTTAGTCTTCTTCAGAGGGTTTTGTATTATGTTTAAGTGAGTAGGTATTTGCATGTTTGTGTAGGCTTTGTTTAGGCCTTAAAGGCCACAAGTAGTAGTTTATATGGAAATTGTACAAATTTTCTGCTCATGAGGGGGCCAGGATAGGTCCTATGTGGGTATTGCCCTATTTTTTTGTTGAGTGTCTGGAATGGCGGCTGCTGTTCCTTTTGCCATAAAGGCCTGTGCATGTTTGCATATGCACTGGTCATGAGTTTCCCTTTCAGGTATTGGACTTTTCATTACATCAGTGGTTCTCAACCTTTCTAATGCCGCGACCCCTTAATACAGTTCCTCATGTTGTGGTGACCCCCAACCATAAAATTATTTTCGTTGCTACTTCATAACTGTAATTTTGCAGTGGGAGGACTAGTGCCACATCATTGGTGTCAGTGGAAGGAGTAGTGCCCCATCACTGATGTCAGTGGGATGAATAGTGCCCCATCGTTGGTGTCAGTGGGAGGAATAGTGCCCCATCGTTGGTGTCAGTGGGAGGAATAGTGCCCCATCCTTGGTGTCAGTGGGAGGAATAGTGCCCCATCCTTGGTGTCAGTGGGAGGAATAGTGCCCCATCGTTGGTGTCAGTGGGAGGAATAGTGCCCCATCGTTGGTGTCAGTGGGAGGAATAGTGCCCCATCATTGGTGTCAGTGGGGGGAATAGTGCCCCATCATTGGTGTCAGTGGGGGGAATAGTGCCCCATCATTGGTGTCAGTGGGGGGAATAGTGCCCCATCATTGGTGTCAGTGGGGGGAATAGTGCCCCATCATTGGTGTCAGTGGGGGGAATAGTGCCCCATCATTGGTGTCAGTGGGGGGAATAGAGCCCCATCATTGGTGTCAGTGGGGGGAATAGAGCCCCATCATTGGTGTCAGTGGGGGGAATAGAGCCCCATCATTGGTGTCAGTGGGGGGAATAGTGCCCCATCATTGGTGTCAGTGGGGGGAATAGAGCCCCATCATTGGTGTCAGTGGGGGGAATAGAGCCCCATCATTGGTGTCAGTGGGGGGAATAGAGCCCCATCATTGGTGTCAGTGGGGGGAATAGTGCCCCATCATTGGTGTCAGTGGGGGGAATAGTGCCCCATCATTGGTGTCAGTGGGGGGAATAGTGCCCCATCATTGGTGTCAGTGGGGGGAATAGTGCCCCATCATTGGTGTCAGTGGGGGGAATAGTGCCCCATCATTGGTGTCAGTGGGGGGGAATAGTGCCCCATCATTGGTGTCAGTGGGAGGAATAGTGCCCCATCATTGGTGTCAGTGGGAGGAATAGTGCCCCATCATTGATGTCAGTGTGGTGGAGGGGGAAATAGTGCCCCATCTTTGGGGTCGGGGGGGGAATAGTGCCCCATCATTGGTGTCAGTGGGGGGGGGAATAGTGCCCCATCGTTGGTGTCAGTGGGGGGAGGAATAGTGCCCCATTCTTGGTGTCAGTGGGGGGAGGAATAGTGCCCCATCGTTGGTGTCAGTGGGGGGGAGGAATAGTGCCCCATCGTTGGTGTCAGTGGGGGGAGGAATAGTGCCCCATCATTGGTATCAGTGCGGGGGGGGGAGGAAATAGTGCCCCATCATTGGTGTCAGTGGGAGAAATAGTGCCCCATTGTTGGTATTAGTCACACAAATGATGGGGCACTATTCCTCCCACTGACACCAATGATACTTACCTTGCTGACCCCTGCTCCAGCCTGGGCTCGCTCTCTCACTTACCTGTCAGCTGTCTTCCTTCTCTGGCCGCTCTCCTCTTCACTTACTCCGGCAGTTCCCTCGATCTTCTTAGATCTACGCGCGCTGCCGCTTGGCTCCTCCTCTCCAAGCTCCACCTTCTCGCCGGTGATTGGCCGCCTGTGTGCCTCTCCTGAGCTACAGTTCCGGTGGCCAATCAGCGGCGAGGAGGCGGAGTTGTTGAGGGATCCCGGAGGTGTGGCCAGGTGACAGGGCAGCGTATCATCCCGCCCACACATCGACTGAGTCAGAGGAGCGGTGTCTCGGTTCCTAAGACCATCGGAAATATGTGTTTTCCGATGGTCTTAGGCGACCCCTGGGAAATGGTCGTTCGACCCCCAAAGGGGTCGCGACCCCCAGGTTGAGAACCGCTGCATTACATTATGAGCCATAAAGGCGGGTTATGTATGTTTTCTCTTCCCAGGGACTTTGGGACTTTTTGGTTCAGTATTATGCTTATGTTTGTAAATATTTATTTATTTATACTTTTTGTAATTTTGTATGAAATTGGTGTTGCTGGCTTTGTATGCTAACAATACAATAAAAATATCCATTCCTGACATTACCTATGTGTTATGAGCCATATTAGGCTTATCCTCGATTTGTCTTTACTTTTTTTTTTCCTTTTCACTCTGTTCTTTATCTCGCTCTACCTTTTTTCTTCTTTTGGTCTAGGAGGGTGATGTGGAAGTTAATTGTTCTCTATTTCGATGGCACTTAACTGGCTCTTAACATCCAGCATTTGAATTCCCCGCAGAAACGAGTGAGTTTTCTGCTACCTCCGGAAACAGAGAGTTCATGTAGCTTGCTTACAGGAAACCCATTTTTTGGCTGCCTCATACCCTAAATATTTTGATGCCTGCTACCCTCTTGTGTTTCAAGCCAATGACCCCATGAAGCAAAGAGGGGTTTTGATTGCATTCCTCAAATCTACCCCCTTTATTTTTAAAAAACAAATAGCTGACCCTGATGGTAGATATTTACTGCTTCAAGGCACCCTCCAAGATACTGAAGTCACGGTATTGACCTATTATGCTCCAAATGTAAACCCGGGTCCTTTTCTGTCTCACATATGTTCTCTTTTGGCAACCCACCAGTGGGTACACTCCTGCTAGTGTGTGATTCTAATCTAGTCTTGAACCCTAAATTGGATATATATCCAGTTGATGACTCCCCCTCATCTACAGCTGCTAACCACTTTCTTCTTACTGACCTAGTGTATCTTTGGAGAGAACTCCACCCTCTGGGGAAAGATTATACATATTATTCGCACCCGCATAATTCTCAGTCTAGGATTGACCATGTCTTTATGCATTGTATTAGTCTTCCCACGGTCCTTTCAGCTACCATACTGATGTTCCCTTGGTCAGATCATGACTCACTTCTTGTTTCCTGCAGCTCTTTACTCTGTAAACCTCAATACGCCCCTTGGGTCATTAATGATTCCTTGCTTTTCATAGATGAGATCTGGACAACCCTTCTACAAAAATCCCAATAATATTTCGAGCTTAACGCAGGGTTGGTTTCTTCTCCACTGACGTTGTGGGAAGCTTACAAGGCGGTACTTTGGGGACATATAATTCAGATAGCATCTAAATTTAAAAAGGAGTGTTTGCAAAAACAGCACCAATTACATATTAATCTAGACAATGCTCTAGATCAATTTAAGAAATCCCCTTCTCAGTTTCACCGTACACTTGTGGACCGGGCCCGTGCTGAACTCAAACTTTGTCTGACGGATTCAACGGAATGTACCCTTCATTGGACTAGTTAAAAATGGTATGCGAAGGCTAATAAACCTGACATGATGCTGGCAAAATGACTTTGAACTTTTTCCCCGAAACACTCCCCGATTACCTTGCGTACAAGACACAGTGACCTTACTATAAATCCTATTAAGATACTAGATGAATTCAGACACCATCTTATATCTTTATATGCTGCACCCACACAAACACATGATCAGGATACGGCTCATTTTCTGGAGGGCCTATCCCTCCAGAAACTTACACCAGCTCATAAGGCACTTATGGCTCGGGCCATATTGACTGCAGAAATACAACAGAGTATTAAAGATTTAAAAGTAGGAAAGAGGCCAGGCCCGGGTGGCTATTCTGCACTATTCCATAAGAAATTTGCGGACGTTCTCTCTCCCCACGTAGCGGCTGTATATAATGCTATCCGGGAGGGTGGAGTCTTCTCCCCCTCTCAATTGACTGCGAATGTTGTTATGAGCCCTAAACCTGACAAAGATTGCCACCATTGGGCTAATTATCATCCAAATTCCTTGATCAATATAGATCTAAAACTTCTCACAAAGGTCTTGGCCAATAGGCTCAATTCCTTTTTAGCTAGATTTATCAAGAAAGATCAAGTAGGTTTTGTTCCTAAACGTCAAGAGGGAGATGCCATCTGATGAGTTTCACAATTGCTCCATATTGTTAAAAGTCGTTCTTTGGAAATGATGGTCCTATCGGTGGATCCAGCAACAGACTGTTCTCTGCTTTATCTGGGGTTCCTCCCGACCTTGCCTTAACAAACATTTAATGTTCACCCGTAAGGCTTATGGTGGCCTTTCGGTTCCCAATCTTCATGCTTACTACCTTGCAGCCAATCTTGCTTTCATCCCCTATTAACATGAGACTCATCATCTACCCCTATGGGCTACGGTTGATATGGTTGACTCTCATCTGATTCCCTTGTCTTCACTGCCGTGGCTCCCTTTCGCTCATTGCCCTCCGGGTATAAGTCCCTCCTTGTTGCACACTCTCAGGTTTTGGGATTCGATCAAATGCTCAGCTGGTTTGATATCGCCCCATTTGCCTCTCCTACGCCTGCTCCACTTACCATTGTTTTCCCCCAGATTAGACAAACCAGGTAAATTTAACTGGTGGGCGGAACATGGGTTTTCAGACGTCTACTCCCTTCTCGCCCTAACCAGGATTCTTACTTTTGACATGCTTCGCTCCTCTCATGAAATACCTTTACGGGAACACTTCCGTTACTGTCAGGGGCCGACTGACAGAACCCTCTAGCGCCCCACAGGCCGGAATTCCCCAAGGCGTGGAATCTAAGCCCCGACCCACTTGTTCACCAGAGCCCCTGATGGTGGGGATGGACTTGGAGCAGGTCGAAACCAGGTCGCGGCCCCTGGGTACAACCTGCTGTGGTAGAGGTACTTGCCTGTGGCACGTAGCGGGTGAGAGCCTGATGTGAAGAGGTGAGTCGGGTCGGCAACAAGCAATCTCTCAGGATACAACAGGATAACAGGAGTAAGACCATACGGCACTTGACCATTGCAAGAGCCGGTTTTAAATAGAGCGCCCTGCGCTGTCATTAGTGACAAGCGTGCGCCCCCGTGTGCGTGAGTGCGCATGCGCGGCCGCAACTGCCACCGCAGGCGCCCAGGTCCTAGCGCCCGCGTGTTAGTGTGTCTTGGCAATCTGCGCATGCACAGACCTATGCCCCGCGGGGAACCCTGACATTGCCCCCCACTACGGGCTGCCTCCGGATGCCCAACTGATTTCTCCTTTGTGGGTGGTTACGGAAAAATTCTTGAATTAGTCTGGGAGCATGGACGTTTTGGGATGGTTCCCACGAATTTTCTTCTGGCCTATAACCTTTCCATTTAATGAGGTACTGTGTCCGACCCCCTCTCTTCCTGCAGTTTAGGATCGCTTCTACTTCAAATTCCTCCTCTCCCTGAACGTCTAGGGCCACCGGTGACCTTGATCTACGGTCCAGGAACAGATCTGGAGTGGCAGGCTTTAGCAGAGATACATGGAACACTGGGTGTATATTGAAAGACTCGGGCAAAGATAATTCAAATGCCACTTCGTTAATTTGCCACTTCACCTGAAATGGGCCCACGAACTTGGGTGCCAATTTCCTTGACGGGCACGCCATCTTTAGGTTCGTAGTTGCTAACCAAACTTGATCCCTTGGGTGCACGACCAATTCCCCTTTTATTCTTTTATCAAAGGCCCTTGTGCTATCTTCCTGGGCCTTTGCCATTGCCTTCTGTAACAATTTGTTGTTGGACGCAAAGAATTTTAAGGACTCTTGAGCTGCAGGAACCGGGTTTTCTGGGATCAGGTCGGGCAAGAAGGTGGGATGGAAACCATAATTGGCAAAAAACGGGGACTGCTTGGTGGCAGAGTGACTTGCATTGTTGTAGGCGAACTCCGCCAGAGGCAAGAGTGCCAACCAGTCGTCCTGTAAGAACGAGGTGTAGCATCTGAGATATTGTTCCAACGTTTGGTTGGTCCGCTCAGTCTGCCCATTCGTTTGCGGGTGATAAGCTAAGGAAAAGGACAGTTTCACTTCCAGACTTTCGCATAGAGCTTTCCAGAATTTAGAAGTAAATTGAACCCCGATCTGAGACTATATTTTTGGGTACACCATGCAGTCTCACTATTTCCCTGATGAAAACTTGTGCTGTCTCGGAAGCAGACGGGGTACTTTTCAGCGGAAGGAAGTGGGCCATTTTTGAAAGGCGGTCCACCACCATGAAAATTGCAGTATGATTCTGTGATGGCGGTAGTTCCACTATGAAGTCCATGGAGATCATGCTCCATGGTCTGTCGAGCACCGGTAAAGGTCGCAACAGGCCCCAAGCTTTGTTCCTGGAGGGCTTATTCCTGTTGCAGACAGCACAGGTTCTTACTAGAGATGAGCGAATTATTCAAAAATTAGATTCGGCTGATTCGCCGAATTCGCGGAATAAATTCGATTCGAGGCGAATATATTCGCTGCGAATTTAACTTATAAAAAGGGTGTTTCTAGGCTTCAGAGAGCCTTTATATTAGTGCAGAACACTGTACCTTTAATTTAAATGCCCTTGGAGTCTGCTGGGGAAGAGAAATAATACTGTCAGTCAGTATGACATGCAGATGAGTGCCGTCGATCTTAGAATCACAGCACACTTCACTCATTTGGGCAGTCACGGGGCCAAAACCAGAGTGTGGAGCCACAGTGTGGCGGTGGAGGCAGCAGCAATGGGAGGCCATACAGCACCCTATGACAAAATGGAACCCACCAGCAGTGTGAGGAGACCTGAAAGTGGCACATGGCAGAGTGTGGCGATGGAGACAGCAGCAATGGGAGGCCGTACAGGGACCCATGACACACTCTGGACCTGGCAGCAGCATGAGGAGGCGGTACAGGGGCCCATGACAGATTACGGGCCTGGCAGCAGCAGTGGGCGGGCGGTGGATGCAGCAGTATTCGGAAGCCATACACAGGCCTAGGTTAAAAAGCGGAAGCCGTCAGCAGCGTGAGCAGACGACAGAGACACATGGCGCAGGGTGGCGGTGGATGCAGCAGTATTCGGAAGCCAAACACAGGCCTCGGTTAAAAAGCGGAAGCCGTCAGCAGCGTGAGCAGATGACAGAGGCACATGGCGCAGGGTGGCGGTGGAGGCAGCAGCAATGGAAGGCCATACAGCACCCTATCACAAAATGGAACCCACCAACAGTGTAAGGAGACCTGAAAGTGGCACATGGCGCAGGGTGGCGGTGGAGGCAGCAGTATTCGGAAGACATACACAGGACTAGTTTAAAAAGCGGAAGCCGTCAGCAGCGTGAGCAGACGACAGAGACACATGGCGCAGGGTGGCGGTGGAGGAAGCAGTATTCGGAAGCCATACACAGGCCTAGGTTAAAAAGTGGAAGCCATCAGCAGCGTGAGCAGACGACAGAGACACATGGCGCAGGGTGGCGGTGGATGCAGCAGTATTCGGAAGCCAAACACAGGCCTCGGTTAAAAAGCGGAAGCCGTCAGCAGCGTGAGCAGACGACAGAGGCACATGGCGCAGGGTGGCGGTGGAGGCAGCAGTATTCGGAAGCCATACACAGGCCTAGGTTAAAAAGCGGAAGCCGTCAGCAGCGTGAGCAGACGACAGAGACACATGGCGCAGGGTGGCGGTGGAGGCAGCATTATTCGGAAGCCATACACAGGCCTAGGTTAAAAAGCGGAAGCCGTCAGCAGCGTGAGCAGACGACAGAGACACATGGCGCAGGGTGGCGGTGGATGCAGCAGTATTCGGAAGCCAAACACAGGCCTCGGTTAAAAAGCGGAAGCCGTCAGTAGCGTGAGCAGACGACAGAGGCACATGGCGCAGGGTGGCGGTGGAGGCAGCAGTATTCGGAAGCCATACACAGGCCTAGGTTAAAAAGCGGAAGCCGTCAGCAGCGTGAGCAGACGACAGAGACACATGGCGCAGGGTGGCGGTGGAGGCAGCAGTATTCGGAAGCCATACACAGGCCTAGGTTAAAAAGCGGAAGCCGTCAGCAGCGTGAGCAGACGACAGAGACACATGGCGCAGGGTGGCGGTGGATGCAGCAGTATTCGGAAGCCAAACACAGGCCTCGGTTAAAAACCGGAAGCCGTCAGCAGCGTGAGCAGATGACAGAGGCACATGGCGCAGGGTGGTGGTGGAGGCAGCAGTATTCGGAAGCCATACACAGGCCTAGGTTAAAAAGCAGAAGCCGTCAGCAGCGTGAGCAGACGACAGAGACACATGGCGCAGGGTGGCGGTGGAGGCAGCAGTATTCGGAAGCCATACACAGGCCTAGGTTAAAAAGCGGAAGCCGTCAGCAGCGTGAGCAGACGACAGAGACACATGGCGCAGGGTGGCGGTGGATGCAGCAGTATTCGGAAGCCAAACACAGGCCTCGGTTAAAAAGCGGAAGCCGTCAGCAGCGTGAGCAGACGACAGAGGCACATGGCGCAGGGTGGCGGTGGAGGCAGCAGCAATGGAAGGCCATACAGCACCCTATCACAAAATGGAACCCACCAACAGTGTAAGGAGACCTGAAAGTGGCACATGGTGCAGGGTGGCGGTGGAGGCAGCAGTATTCGGAAGCCATACACAGGCCTAGGTTAAAAAGCGGAAGCCGTCAGCAGCGTGAGCAGACGACAGAGACACATGGCGCAGGGTGGCGGTGGAGGCAGCAGTATTCGGAAGCCATACACAGGCCTAGGTTAAAAAGCGGAAGCCGTCAGCAGCGTGAGCAGACGACAGAGACACATGGCGCAGGGTGGCGGTGGAGGCAGCAGTATTCGGAAGCCATACACAGGCCTAGGTTAAAAAGCGGAAGCCGTCAGCAGCGTGAGCAGACGACAGAGACACATGGCGCAGGGTGGCAGTGGATGCAGCAGTATTCGGAAGCCAAACACAGGCCTCGGTTAAAAAGCGGAAGCCGTCAGCAGCGTGAGCAGACGACAGAGGCACATGGCGCAGGGTGGCGGTGGAGGCAGCAGCAATGGAAGGCCATACAGCACCCTATCACAAAATGGAACCCACCAACAGTGTAAGGAGACCTGAAAGTGGCACATGGCGCAGGGTGGCGCTGGAGGCAACAGTATTCTGAAGCCATACACAGGCCTAGGTTAAAAAGCGGAAGCCGTCAGCAGCGTGAGCAGATGACAGAGACACATGGCGCAGGGTGGCGGTGGATGCAGCAGTATTCGGAAGCCAAACACAGGCCTCGGTTAAAAAGCGGAAGCCGTCAGCAGCGTGAGCAGACGACAGAGGCACATGGCGCAGGGTGGCGGTGGAGGCAGCAGCAATGGAAGGCCATACAGCACACTATCACAAAATGGAACCCACCAGCAGTGTAAGGAGACCTGAAAGTGGCACATGGCAGAGTCTGGCGATGAAGTCAGCAGCAATGGGAGGCCGTACAGGGACCCATGACACACTCTGGACCTGGCAGCAGCAAGAGGAGGCGGTACAGGGGCCCATGGCAGAGTGGCGAAGCGTAAGCAGCTTAAATTGAAGGCCATACAGAGGCCTATGTTAAAAATAATAACATGTTTGGGGCATGATTCATGGCGGATTTAGTCAGTTGTGTCAGGAACTGGTGGTTTGAAATCCAGACTAATCCACGCCTGATTCATTTTCACAAACGTGAGTCTCTCCACATTTTGGGTGGACAGTCGTGTCCTCCGCGGAGTTACAATATCTCCTGCCGCACTAAACACGCGCTCTGATGCCACGCTACTGGCCGGGCATGACAGCCTTTCAAGGGCAAATTCAGCTAGTTGGGGCCAAAGGTCAAGTTTCGTTGCCCAGTAGTCAAGGGGATTGTCTACCTCGGTTGGCAGGGTGCTGTCCAAGTAGGCCCGAGCCTGTTGTTTGAGGTCCTGCTCCAGGTCCACCTGATGCTGCTGCTGCTGCGGCTGGTTAGTAGTTTCCTCACTGCGCTGGTAAAGAAAGCTACTCATCATCGACTGCAGACTGAGGCAGCCGCTGCTGGTGGAGCTGCAACTGCTCCTACCACCCCACCCCTCCCCTGCTGCCATGGCAGCGGAACGCGAGCGCACAGGGCCCACAGTGTCTGAGGATGGACGTTGGCGCAGAAAGGCAGAAACCAACTGACTACATAGGTGGTTTTTATAGTACTTTATTTTGGCCTCCCTCTCAGCAGGTGTGAAAAAGGCCACCATTTTTGAACGGTAGCGAGGGTCCAACAAGGTGGACAGCCAAAAGTCATCCCTCTGTCTGATGGTTATTATTCGGCTGTCGCTACGCAAGCAACCGAGCATGCTATGGGCCATTTGTGCCAAGGAATGCGAGGGACTCCCTGCCTCCATCTCCACAGCATACTGCCACGGTGCGTCTGGGTCCTCTGTCTCCTCCTCCTCCTCTACCAGATGCTCCTGCTCCTCCACTCCTGTCTGCTGAGTGGAAAAACCACCCATTTCACTCAATAATTCCTGAGCACCAATGTCCTCCTCTACCTCCTCCTCTTCTTCCTGTCCTGCCCCCACAGGGGTCATGTGGCGTTGAGATCTGTGCGCCACGTCTACCGCACCCTGACCAGCCATTGTTAACAGCATTTGTTCCAGGACGTGCAACAGAGAAATGACGTCGTTCATCCCATAGTCCTGCCGACTCACGAATAGCGTAGCCTCCTCAAAGGGCCTGAGCAAGCGGCAGGTGTCACGCATGAGCTGCCAATGGCTGGCATCTAAGTTACACAGGGGAGTACCTTTATCCGCTTGTAACATCAGGAAATCGGTGATGGCCTTTCGCTGTTCGTAAAGGCGGTCTAACATATGTAGGGTTGAATTCCACCTTGTTGCAACGTCGTAGATCAGGCGATGCTGTGGAATTCCGTTCTGCCGCTGCAGCTCAAGGAGGGTGTGCTTTGCGGTGTAGGAATGGCTGAAATGCATGCAAAGTTTACGTGACATTTTAAGGATGTCTTGCAGTGGGATGGTGGATTTTAGGAACCGCTTGACAACCAGATTGAACACGTGAGCCATGCATGGCGCATGGCACAACCTTCCTTGACGCAGAGCAGACACCATGTTCTTTCCGTTGTCGGTCAACATGGTTCCGATTTTCAGTTTGCGCGGAGACAGCCATCTGTCGATTTCTCTGTTCATTACACTCAGAAGTTCCTCCCCTGTGTGACTACGTTCGCCAAGGCAAACCAGGTGCAGCACAGTGTGACACCGTTGCGCCTTGCACATGTGATATGCCGGTCGGGTAATGGGACTTGGCACAGGGGTGGCGGCTGAGGACACGGCGGAAGAAGAGGTGGTAGAGGCGGACATCTTTGCTGGACCAAGGACGTGCAAACGTGGAGGCAAAAGCGGCGTGACCTGTCCAAGTTGCTGGTGCGGCTGTGCCGGCACCACGTTCACCCAGTGGGCCGTAAATGACATGTACTGTCCCTGACCATAGTTACAGCTCCACACGTCGGCGCTGCCGTGCACTGTGGCAGAGACCGACATGCTCAAAGACTGGCCCACCATCTCTTCTACATGTGAATGCAGGGCTGGCACTGCCTTTTTGGCGAAGAAATGCCGACTTGGCACTCTCCACCGCGGCTCGGCACAAGCCATCATTTCTCGGAAAGGTGCTGAGTCCACCACTTGGAAAGGGAAGGACTGCAGCACCAGCAACTTGGACAGGAGGACGTTCAGCTTCTGCACCGTCGGGTGCGTGCTCGCAAACTGTTGTCTCTTGGAAACGGATTCCAAGAAAGACTGCTGACAGAATCCGTGAAGAGGAGTAGCAGGAGAAGGAGCATCTGAACGAGCGGAAGATGCCAACGAGCGACAACTCCCCTCAGCAGAGGTGTTGGAGCCTTGACTGGCTGATAGAGGGCGATTGACGTCGGGTGACGGAGCAAGTAACGGAGCGGGTGATGGAGCGGGGGCTGGGGCAGGCAGAACCGCCGTATCTTTATCACGGTTTTCCCAGGCCACAGAATGGCGACGCTGCATATGCTGACGCAACGCTGTAGTCCCAACATGGGCCCCCTGGCCACGCTTGACTTTCTGGCCACATAGTCGACATACGGCTACGTTTACTTCCTCGGCTGGCTTGACGAAAAATTGCCACACCGCCGAGTAGGAAACTTTGCCCCCGCTACTCCTCACTGGCTGACTGCTACTTCCTCCGTGCACACCGGCACCACTACTGGCCGTGGTGGTAGGCTGCAGTAAAGCTGGTGCTCTACTCCGTGGCCGTTTGCCTCCACTGACACTGCTGCGACCCTGCTGCCTCCTGGGCAACCCACCGACTGTTTTGCTCACTGCCAAGCTGGCACCCTCTTCTCCTGATGATGCGGAAGCAATAGCCTGATGACGACGAGGCTGCTAAGTGCAATCAGCCTCATCATCATCAATTAGGGTCTCCGCGTCACTACTAGCCCCCTCGGCTGCGTGTTTTGGTCAGGAGACAGACCTGTTTCTAGACCGGCTACCGAGCCACTCTCCTCGCCAGTACTTCTTCGCCTGGCTGCTGAAGAGGCGGATGTCTCCCCCCGTTCCTGACCACCCTCTGTTAGCTCTTCCTCACTGTACAGTGGGGCTGAGCCCACAGCATGCGATACTTCGCTTGGTGAGGGAACAGCAAAGGACAGGGGCAGGTAGAGGACACGTGATTTCAGTGGGCTTGCTCCCGGGCCATGCCAACTAACGGTTGTGTCTGACGTACCCACCGACCGTTGGCTGTAGGTGTCAGAGGTGACCTGGGAAGAGGAAGACGACCGAGTCAACCAATCGATGACGGCAGGGTTGTCGGTGGAGAAACGACCGCTGGATGACACCGGGAGCACTGGCCTCTGGCTGCGACTAGTGCTGCCTCGACCCCTTCCTCTGCTGCCACGTCTGCTCGCTCCTGAAATATTGCCTCCTCTGCCACTCCTCTGCGTGTTGTCTGACATACTCTTTAATTCAATAGTGGTTGTGAAGCAGAAAGTAACGATTCTGTGTCCCTGAGTAACAATTCTGTGTCCCCAAGTAACGATTCTGTGTCCCTGAGTAACAATTCTGTGTCCCCGAGTAACTATTCTGTGTCCCTGAGTAACGATTCTGTGTCCCTGAGTAACAATTCTGTGTCCCTGAGTAACGATTCTGTGTCCCTGAGTAACGATTCTGTGTCCCTGAGTAACGATTCTGTGTCCCTGAGTAACGATTCTGTGTCCCTGAGTAACAATTCTGTGTCTGTCCCTGAGTAACGATTCTGTGTCCCTGAGTAACAATTCTGTGTCCCTGAGTAACGATTCTGTGTCCCTGAGTAACGATTCTGTGTCCCTGAGTAACGATTCTGTGTCCCTCAGTAACGATTCTGTGTCCCTGAGTAACAATTCTGTGTCCCTGAGTAACGATTCTGTGTCCCTGAGTAACCATTCTGTGTCCCTGAGTAACGATTCTGTGTCCCTGAGCAACGATTCTGTGTCCCTCAGTAACGATTCTGTGTCCCTCAGTAACGATTCTGTGTCCCTGAGTAACGATTCTGTGTCCCTGAGTAACGATTCTGTGTCCCTGAGTAACAATTCTGTGTCCCTGAGTAACGATTCTGTGTCCCTGAGTAACAATTCTGTGTCCCTGAGTAACGATTCTGTGTCCCTGAGTAACAATTCTGTGTCCCTGAGTAACAATTCTGTGTCCCTCAGTAAAGATTCTGTGTCCCTCAGTAACGATTCTGTGTCCCTGAGTAACGATTCTGTGTCCCTGAGTAACAATTCTGTGTCCCTGAGTAACGATTTTGTGTCCCTGAGTAACGATTCTGTGTCCCTGAGTAACGATTCTGTGTCCCTCAGTAACGATTCTGTGTCCCTGAGTAACAATTCTGTGTCCCTGAGTAACGATTCTGTGTCCCTGAGTAACCATTCTGTGTCCCTGAGTAACGATTCTGTGTCCCTGAGTAACGATTCTGTGTCCCTGAGCAACGATTCTGTGTCCCTCAGTAACGATTCTGTGTCCCTCAGTAACGATTCTGTGTCCCTGAGTAACGATTCTGTGTCCCTGAGTAACGATTCTGTGTCCCTGAGTAACAATTCTGTGTCCCTGAGTAACGATTCTGTGTCCCTGAGTAACAATTCTGTGTCTGTCCCTGAGTAACGATTCTGTGTCCCTGAGTAACAATTCTGTGTCCCTGAGTAACAATTCTGTGTCCCTGAGTAACGATTCTGTGTCCCTGAGTAACGTTTCTGTGTCCTTGAGTAACGATTCTGTGGCCCTAAAGTCTCTGTGTCCCTAACTCTGTCCCTAATACAGACAGGTCTGTCTCTCTTGAATGACCGGAGGCTAATGGAGAATTCTAAGATGGCCGCAATTTATAGCTCCACCATTACACAGTGCTGGCTGCTGATTGGAATGCATTATGGGTCAGCGCGCCTTGTCTGCGTGCCTTCCCAGAGATCCCCGCTCCGTCGCCACACATGTCGCCGCCATTTTTGGGAAAATTTGATTCGTGCATCCGAAGTTTGCTAATTTTCGGATTCGGCGCGAATCAAATTTTTCCTAATCTTCAAAACGAATTCCACTTCGTCATGTTCGATTCGCTCATCTCTAGTTCTTACGTAAGCCTCGCAATCTTTGGCCATACTTGGCCACAAAAATGTGCGTTGCACCAACTCTAAAGTCTTGTGTATTCCAAAATTGCCCGCCAACGGATGGTCGTGGCAGTAGCCCAGGACCAAGGTCCGAGCGCCTTCCGGTACCATGATCTGTTCTCCTTTCCATAAAAGACCCTCTACTCTGTATCGGGACTCCAGGTAAGTTGGGGGGCCCCATAGACGCAGCCTGTAATTTAGACAGGAGCTCCAATTGCAGCAATAGGAAACTACCTGCCGGCAGGATGGTATCTGGTTTGGGCGTTTCTTTGCGGTCCTCATACATACGCGAGAGTGCGTCAGGTTTTGTATTCTTGGATCCTGGTTGATACGTTATAAGAAGCTGAACCTTGAAAAGAATAACGCCCACCTGGCTTGACGCGGTCTGATACGTTTAGCTGTCCAAAGATATTCAAAATTTTTTTTTTTATATTAACAATTTTTATTGGTTTTCGTGAAATACAAACAATATGTTTCAAAGGATAAGAAGAGAAAATAAACATAACAGAAAGGTACATCGATGGCAGAGTTAATTAGGGTCAGGACCAGCTAAATCATAAATAACAGTGTGAAGAATATCAGGGCCTTGCAATGTGAGCCGGCATAGAAGAAGTGAAAGTATCCCATGGGAGCCAAATCATCTCAAATACAGCAAACGAACAACTATGTAGTGCAGTCAAATATTCCATCTGTCTTACATCAGCAATAAGTTTGTACAAAATCGGCATTGAAGGAGGATCAGAGGACAACCAACACATAGGAATGCTTCTCCTGGCCGCGGTCAGCACATGGACAGCGAGTTTCCTGGATAATTTAGGTAGTCCTGGGAATGGTAAACCCAGCAAAAAATGTAGTGGATCAAGTGGGAGAGAGACATGCAGCAATGAATTCAGCAAGTAGAGAACATCCTGCCAAAAAGGAGTAATGGAGCTGCATGTCCAAAAAATATGATAGAGAGAACCGAGGTCTCTACTACAGCGCCAGCAATCAGGAGAAGCATTCAGATTATAAGCATGCAGAACTTCAGGTGTTTTGTACCATAACATCATGATCTTGTAAATATTTTCCTTAAAAACCACACAGACAGAAGATCTAGATGCATTTTCCCAAATTTTCTGCCATGTCAATAAATCAATATCGCATTGTATAAATTGAGACCACCTACGCATATAAAGGTGAGTATCGTTGGATAAAGAGGGGGCTTCCATAAGAAGTTTATATGTATTAGAGATTATACCCCTGTGATGGGGACCCTGCATACATAAACGTTCAAAGGGAGTAGGCTTCCCCAGAGTCAATGAAGGTGATAAAGTGGAAAAAAAGTGGCGTATTTGAAGATAAATATATAGGTGTTGAGGAGGTAAAAGGGCTTTTTTCTGGAGAACTGGGAATGAGTGTAACTTACAGGTCACCGGGTGTACCAAGTGACGCAATTGAAAAAGGTTAGCTACAGCCCAATGAGACATCCGGGACATGGCCATATTGTCTGGGAGATTAGGGTTATAGAGGATATTTGTCAGTGGGGAGCAATCAGAGGCCAGTGCAAATTTAGCCTTACATTTGCGCCAAACAGTCAAAGAAAATTGCATGGGACCAAGGAATAAATGGCGAAAGTAGGAGACATCCACTGCTGAGGTCGACCAAAGGAGAGAACATGGATGGGCTGGGGACAGTTGCAAGGATTCAATCTCAGTCCATGTGTTGGGAGGATAATGGGAAGACCATGACATGAGAAAACGAAGGTGAGTTGCGTAGTAATATGTTATTATATCCGGAGCCCCCAAGCCCCCCCTAGATCGTGGGGATAGCAAAACAGAACGTGCAATCCTGTGCCGCTTGTTGTGCCAAATAAAATGCAGGAAAGATTTCTGAAGAGAGTGAAGTTTGGACATAGGAACGGGAACGGGGAGGGTCGCAAACAGGTATAAAAGTTTAGGTAACACTGTCATTTTTAATACATTAATGCGTCCGAGGAAAGAAATGGGCAGAGCATCCCATTGTTTCAGGGAGCGAGAAATTGCTATAAATAGTGGAGGGAAATTGGCCTCGTATATGGATTGGTAAGAGGAAGTAAGATTAGTACCTAAATATTTTAAAGAATGGGTGCACCACCGGTAGGGAAAAGCTTCCTGAAGCGAGGATAGAACGGCTGGTGAGACGTGTATTGGGAGTGCCTCAGTTTTAGACGTATTAACTTTGTAGCCTGATATAGCCCCAAATTGTTTTAAGGTCAGATGCAAAATCGGTAAAGAAGTATAGGGACTCGTGAGTGTGAGGAGAATGTCGTCCGCAAACAGTGATAATTTGTACTCATGGGTATGGGAATGTATCCCGCGAATATCCGGATTCGACCTGATAGATGTGGCCAACGGCTCCAGGCAAAGAATAAACAGCAGGGGAGACAGTGGACAACCCTGACGAGTGCCATTTGACATCTGAAAAGGGAGTGAGATAAAAGAGGCTAATCTGACCTGCGAAAATGGGGAAGGGTAAAGGGCCTTCAAGGCTGCTACAAATGGGCCTCTGAAACCAAATCTCTCCAAGACCATGAACATGTAAGGCCAACTTAACCGGTCAAAAGCTTTTTGAGCGTCTAAGCTCAATAACACAGCAGGAGTGGAGGATCGGTTAACCAGATCAACCAGATCAATAGATCTCCTGGTGTTATCTGCAGCATGTCTGGAAGGTACAAAGCCCACTTGGTCCCTATGTATGAGTTTGGAAATAATTCCAGACAATCGGTTGGCTAAAATTTTAGTGAAAATCTTGTAGTCTGAATTAAGTAGTGCAATCGGACGATAGTTGTCTACAATAGAGAGATCTTTATTGGGTTTAGGGATAACCGAGATATAGGCACATGAAAAGTCAGTCTGGGGTGTGACCCCCTTAAAAAGATCGCTATAAAGGGAAAGAAGATGGGGAGCCAGGCTACCAATAAAGGATTTATAATAGGAGTAGGGTAATCCATCCGGACCCGGGGCTGTACGAGAAGGAAGATGTTTAATCGTGTCAAGTAGTTCCTCTAGCGTAATGTCAGCATTAAGGATGGCAATGTCTGGGGGTAATAGTCTCGGAAGTGACAAGGAATCAAAAAAGTCGTCAAAGGATAACTGTGTGAGAGGCGGGTGAAGGTCTGGGGTCAAACAGTTATACAGTTTCTCATAGTATGAGCCAAAAAGGGTGGCCATGACCTGAGGATCATAGGTAGGGCTTCCGTTTGGTTGAATTAAAAGATCAGGCAGGAGACTGAGCTTTAAGTCGATTGACTAACATACGATGGGGTTTGTTGGAAAATTCTTAAAATTTCTGTTTAACCCACAGGAGGGATTGTGCAGACTTACTGGAGTCGAGAGTTTTAATACGGTCACGGAAAAATGTTACCCTCCGGAGCCCAGAAATGGACGGCTTGGCCATCAACCGTCGTTCCGCCAAAGATAGTTGATGTACAAGAGAGGCCCTAGCACTCGCCGCAGATTTCTTTAAACGCGAGCCCATAGAAATACAGAGTCCTCGAAATACCGCCTTATGGGCCTCCCATAAAGTTGAGGAGGAAGCTACGGAGCCAACATTATGGGTAAAATAGGTATCAAGTCCCCGAGACAATTCATCCCTAAGATGGTCTGTGGAGAGGAAAGTCTCATTAAGGAGCCAATGACATGGTTAGGATATAGCAGGAGGAAAGAAAAGGTTTAAAGTCAGAGAGGCGTGGTCAGACCAGGTAATGGGATTACTTTCAGAAGTGACCAAGAGTGGGAGCAATGGGGCAGAGATGAAAAAGTGATCTAAGCGAGAATAGCTACGGTGAGGGGTGGAGTAGAAAGTAAATTGTTTATGGGTGGGGTGTTTAATCCGCCAAGCGTCGAAGAGATGATGCTGCCTTATCAGTCTACGAAAGGATTTTGAAGAGGAGCATTGCCGCTTTGAGGGTGTGGACTCAAAAAGAACTTTCCTGTCCTTATGGGGGGAAAAAAATCAAATTAAAATCACCCCCCACAATCACATGCGAGGTGGAAAAAGAATCTAAGACAGCGAGTGTTTGGGAAAGAAATTGCAATTGACCCGTATTGGGGGCGTATAAATTCAACAGAACAAGGGGAGTGTCACCAAGCATACATTCCAAAATAATGAAGCGACCTTTTTGGTCAAGTTTGGAGGAAACAACCCGAAGGGAGCAGTGCGACCCAATCAAGATTGCCACCCCAGCCTTCCCGGAAGGATCGAAGGCCGAATAGGCTTGGGGAAAAAACCTCGAGGCAAAACGAAAGGAGCCAGCTGATTTGAAATGTGTCTCTTGGACAAAAATAATGTCTGCTCCTGAGGATCGAAATTCCTTCAAAGCCATCCACCGTTTTGAATGGAGCCCTTGACATTATATGACAGAAACCTCAAAGCCATTATAAAATAACAAGGATTGAAGCAAATGTGTTAGCATAAAAAAGGAATGAAATACCATCGATGTAATAGAATAAAAAAACAAAAAACAGTAAAATAACACATAAAAGTATAAACACAGAGATTGACATAAGTATCCGTGAGGATATAAACTTGGGATCAACAAATTGGCCCAAGTCGTCTAGGCCTATGGCTAGACAAAATCGGGAGCAGCACGACAACCAGGACATCAGAAAGGTCGTCATGCCCGGCCAGACAAAACAGAAGTGAAAAATGCACCCAACAATGGTTCGGCCGGACAAAAAAGAGAAACCTGAGGAAAAATTATGCAAGAGAAAAAAAAAAAAAAAACCAGGAGGGAAGGATCGTCACCGTAAACACCCCGGAAAGTCACCCCAGAGAATCCTCAGACAGGCGGATCGGTCAACTGAGGGTGACGTGGACGTTGTGGGGTACGTGAAAGTCTCTTCCGACCTCCGCGGACTGGAGTCCAGATCTTGCTGGGGGTGGCGAATGGACGAGAAGGAGTCGGTGGCAGAGGGGACACATCCTCAGACAAAGGTGAAAGTCCCAGGCGCTTTAAGAAGGAATCCGCCTCATGAAGATCACGAAGCACAACTTGGGTATTATCCCTAGTTACGACCAGCCGGAAGGGAAACCCCCATCGGTAAGGGACATGATGGTGTTGCAGGTGTGTGGTGAGCGGCTTCAGGGCTCGCCTCTTGGCCAGGGTGATCGGTAACAAGTCGCAGAAGAGTTGGAGTCTGTCACCTTTAAATTCTAGAGAGGATGTGTGGCGAGCAGCTAATAATAAGGCTTCTTTGCTTTGAAAAAAGTGGAAGCGAACTATGACGTCGCGTGGTCTGGTGCCTTCGGCAGGTTTTGGGCCCAATGAGCGATGAGCCCTGTCAATTCGCCAATCCGCTTCTGGAACCAGGGGAGCGGTTGCGATAAAGAAGGATAGAAGGTGACGGTGTAATTGTGTATCGGCGATAAATTCGGACATACCGCGTATACGGATATTTTGGCGCCGTTCCCTGTTTTCTAGATCCTCCTGCTGGAGCTGCATTTGGGACATGGAATGCTTCAAATATGCGTTATCCTCTTCCAGAACATGAACGTATTGCACCAAATCATCAAACTCAGTCTCCAATTTATCCGTGCGATCTCCAATCTGAGTTATTTCCCCTCTGAGATCTAATGCCAGCTTTCCAGCCTCAGCGGATATGGATGCAGTAATATTGCGTAGAAAAATTTGCAGCTTATCATCCAACGCTGATATTGTGAGGGAAGGAGATGGTACGGTCTGCTGAGATATCTGGGTGGAGGGAGCACGATTCCCTGATGTAGAGCATTCCACTGCCCCCCCAGATATACGCTGGGGATCAGAGTACTCCATCTGGGGCTGGGTCAGGGCAGAGGCAGGCATGGAGGCTGAGATGCATGAGGGTGCAGTACCCTCCGCGACCACCGGGGGGCCGGGATCTCTCCCTGGGCTCCTGGCCATACTAGAGGCCGGGGATTGCGGCCTGGACAGGAACCGCCGGAGCGCCGAGGGCCGCGGATCCTGTGGCTGTGGGGAGGGGGGCTTCCAGCGCCCTATCTTCCCCATACAGGTCTCTCCTAGGTGCCGGGCCGGGTGCCTGGTAGATGTGACTCACCCTTGTGCAGAAGGAAGCAGTGGCACGTGTCGGGTGAGTCCGTGCTGGCCGGGGATGAGCGGAGCTCAGCTAAAACGCAGCCACCATCGTCCCTGGCCGAGCATGCGCCCCCTATTCTAAATTTTTATGGTCTGTGTAGACCAGAATGGGATGCAAGACTCCCTCCAATAGGTATCTCCATCTCTAGTGCTGTTTTAATGGCCAACAACTCCCGATCTCCGATGTCATAGTTCCTCTCTGACGGGGTAAGCTTCCTGGAGAAGTAGGCTACAGGATGCATCAGTTCCTTTACACTTTTTCTTTGTGACAGGATTGCCCCCACTGCATTTTCTGACGCATCTACCTCCAATATATAGGGTAGTGACGCATCAGGGTGACTTAGGATAGGAGCTGCCGTAAACAGCTTCTTTAGAGTCTCAAAGGCGGCTTGTGCCTCTGGTGTCCACTGAAAGCGTACTCCCATCTTCGTGAGTTGGGTGATAGGAGATACCAGGCCTGGGAAATTCTTAATAAACTTTCTGTAGAAATTGGCAAAGCCGATGAATCGCTGAACCCCTTTCTTATCTGTGGGTACCGGCCATTCCAGGATGGCCGAGATCTTCTGAGGGTCCATAGCAATTCCAGTGGTGGAAATGATTAACCCCAGGAATGGGATGCTGTGCTGCTCGAAACTACACTTTTCCGCTTTGGAGTAGAGCCCGTGCTGGCGAAGTCGCTCCAACACGCTCCTGACGTGACCTCGATGTGCCTCCAAAGATGATGAAAAAATCAAGATATCGTCTAGGTAAACTATTACAAAGATGTCCAAGAAATCTCATTGTCATTTACAAAGTGTTGAAAAGTGGCCGGTGCGTTACATAACCCAAAGGGCATGACTAAATATTCAAAGTGACCGAACCGAGTGTGAAAGCGGTCTTCCACTCATCCCCTTCGTGTATAAGGACCAGGTTATACGCACCCTTGAGATCCAACTTGGTAAAAATAGAGGCTGATTTCAACCTCTGGAATAACTCAAGGACTAAGGAGAGAGGATAACGGTTTTTAACCGTAATTTTGTTCAGATCCCTATAGTCAATACAGGGCCTCAGGGATTTGTCCTTTTTCTCCACAAAAAATATTCCGGACCCCGCTGGTGACGTGGACGGGCGGATAAATCTCTTTCGAAGGCTTTCGTCAATATATTCTTTTAATGCTCCCAACTCCCGTTCAGACAAGGGAAAAATTTGGCCGAAGGCAATTTCAGATCCCGGGAGAAGGTCAATTGGACAGTCATACGCCCTGTGCGGAGGGAAGAATGTCTACTCCCCGTGGACTAAAAACGTCAAGGTAGTGGTGGTAAACTGTATTAACCGTTTGTGCCAGCTCAGTGTCTGCGTTTACACAAAGCAGAGTCTGGGTGTCTGGTGGTGACCTGGGGTAGCAATGCTCCTGACAATAGGATGAATTAAACTGAATTGACCCAGTCCTCCAGTTAATTTGGGGGTTGTGTGCACGTAGCCAAGGAAGCCCCAAAATAACTGGGAATAGTGGGGACGCAATGGCGTCCAAGCGGAGGAGTTCTTGATGATGACCGGCCATCATAGTGCATATAGGGGGGGGTCTCCCGGTCTACCAACCCAGATTTAATTTGAGTCCCATCGGCCAAGAGGATGTTTAGGCCATGCTCCTTGGTCAGTAAGGGAATCTGCTGCTGAGCTGCAAAATTGAGATCAATAAAACAACTGCAGGCCCCTGAGTAAATAATGGCCGTCACCGGCACAGTTCTTCCGGGGACCTGAAATGAGATCAGTATGGCTAAGTGAGAGGGTTTATCTAAACAAGCAGGAGTCATAGCAGAAGCAGTGAAAGAACACTTACTTAACTTCTCCGGGCAGGAACGTACCACATGGCTTGCTGCTCCACAATAGAAGCAAAGGTTGTTTACCCGGCGTCTCTGGCCCTCTTCAAACGTTAGGGAGGGCCGCATCAACCCAAGTTGCATCGGTTCGGCCCCCTCCGATGGTTCTGGATTCCGAATACTGGCAGGGGAGTTCGGATAGGTCAGAACCCGTGGCAGCATCCATGTGGGTTTTAACCCTTGACTGGATCTTTCAGACCCCCGTTCCCGAAGCCTGCGGTCAATCTGAATTGTCAGAGTTATCAATCCCTCCAGGGAGCCAGGTACATCTACTCTGGCTAGCTCATCCTTCAGTGGTTCAGATAGGCCGAGGCAGAATTGGTGACGCAGAGCCGCGTCATTCCACTGGGTGTCCCGGCTCCAGCACCTGAATTCTGAGGCATAGTCCTCTGCTGCCCGGTGACCCTGCTGCAAGGTATGTAGAACTGCTTCAGCCGAAGCAGCTCGTTGCGGATCATTGTATAGTTCCGCCATTGCTTTAAAAAATGTAGAAACCGAGTTCAGGTGAGGGTGGCGAGCCTCCAACAAACTTGAGCCCAGCCTTGGGGTTCACCCTGTAATAGGGATATGATGAATCCTACCTTCACGGTTTCGGAAGAAAAGGTCCGTGGTTGTAGTTCAAAGTATAATTGGCAGGAATTCTGGAGGGCCCTAAACTTCCTTCGATCCCAGTGAACTGCTCTGGTGTTGGTACACGAGGTTCCGGTGGAGGCATGGCAACCATTGCTGTGGTGGGGGTTTCGATAGGCCCACTGGCTGGAGGCGGAGTTCCCAGGTTTGCAGGCGGAACTGTCGATGAGGCTAGAGACTGAATACTCCCCTCCAGATGCGTATATCCCTCTTGGAGTATCTTGACAGCTTGGGTGAAGCCTGCCAGGTGCTGGCAAATGTCATCCAACGGAGAGGGACCTCTTCCAGGCTCAGTCATGGCCGTATGGTTCTGTCAGGGGCCGACTGACAGAAGCCTCTAGCGCCCCACAGGCCGGAATTTCCCAAGGCATGGAATCTAAGCTCCGACCTGCTTGTTTCACAGAGCCCCTGATGGTGGGGATGGACTTGGAGCAGGTGGAAACCAGGTCGCGGCCCCTGGGTACAACCAGCTGTGGTAGAGGTACTTGCCAGTGGCACAAATCGGGTGAGAGCCTGATGTGAAGAGGTGAGTTAAGCGTAGTCAGACAGGCCGGGTCGGTAACGGTGGAGGCAGAACGGTACAGAGCGGCAGGCAGAGGGATAAACGGGTCACAGGCCAGGTTCAGTAACAGGAGGCCAATATGTTCAGGAGCAAACAGAAGAATGGTCATACAAGCCAGGAATCAGAGCAGGAGATGGTCAATTGATCAGGGTCAGGCAGGGTCGGCAACAAGTAATCTCTCAGGATACAACAGGATAACAGGAGTAAGACCATACGGCACTTGAGCATTGCAAGAGCCGGTTTTAAATAGAACACCCTGCGCTGTCATTGGTGACAAGCACGTGCCCGTGTGCGCGAGTGCGCATGTGCAGGCGCAACTGCCGCCACGGGCGCCAGGTCCTAGCACCCGCGTGTTAGTGTGTCTTGGCAATCTGTGCATGCGCAGACCTACGCGCCGCAGCGAACCCTGACAGTTACCTTCAACTCCGCCACTTTGTCCACAATTTTATTAGGCCTCATCCAGCCCCATATCTCCTATCAACTTTCGAAAGCATCTGTAGGTCGGGTCCCTGTTCGACAGATGTAATCAATCTTATATACGCTTCTATCATTTCCTCTAAGAAGCCACCAATGCTCTCTTTTCAACAACATTGGGAACGTGAACTGTCAGTCACCTTGTCTCCTGATGACTGGCTGATGACGGTTCATTCGGCCTCCAGATGCTCTAGAAACTTTTCCATATTGGAAAATGCCTACAAGGTTGTCTACTGCTGGTACTACACTCCGGCTCGATTAGCCAAGGTAATTCCACAATACCCTTTGACCTGTTTTTGTGGTTGCTCCCAGTCTGGGACAATGGCCCATGTATGGTGGTCTTGCCCTAAAGCAATGAAATTATGGATCTGGGTTTACGCTATCTTACATACTATATTTAAATTAAATATAAAAAAGAACCCTTGTGAGGCCCTCCTTTTTAAACCCATTGAATCTCTTTTACGGCTAGAACGCGAGTTAGCAATGCATCTTTTTTTTTTATTTACTCCTGCCCTAAGTTTTAAAGTGGCAAAAAAATCTCATGAACGACATCGTGGCCAATGAGAAATTGACGTCTATTCTTTCCAACTCTCTCAACCGGTTCCTGTGGGTTTGGCACAGGAGCCCTCATGTATACCCTTCACATTTTGATTTTACCTTATTAACATTGTGATCTTTTGAACACAATTTCCCTCTGAGACCATTCTTCTTCTTTCTCTCTTTTTTCTCCCTTCTCATGACGGTTCTTGAGTCGTTGAGTCGTTGAGTCTTGCTTGCATTTAAACTTTACCTACCCTAGCAATGCTCTGGTGATACATCTAAGTAACAATTGCAACATACCACTATAGTGTGGATGACCCCATTACTTTTTTATTCTCTCTCTCTCTTTCTTCTCTTTTCTGACTTTCTTCTAACTTTTCTTGCTGATTTCTTTTATTACATAATATCTCTTTGTTATAGCTTTTCATTTTTAAATTGGCTTTTCTTTTTCTTCTTTTTTTTTCTCTTATATGGTAGAGCATGTTGTCCTGGGATTTTTTCTTAGGCTGTTACTGTTGGTTATGTGTTAGAGAAGACACTGGTAGTGATAGCAGAATTCAGACTTTACTTGTGTGGCTTAAGTTACAAACATACAGAGCACATTTCACAGCAGACATATTACTTCCTGAAGATGATAGAGAGAGGTGATAGAACCATCAAGTTTTCAGATATACACAACTAGTAACCTTTAGTGTACAGTGCCATCTACTGGTCAAGTGATATTAACACACAATACTATATATAGTACATTATAGTACATGCTGTTGCATTCCCAACACCCCTTCTCAATGGCATGTGCATAATTATATGACATTTAGTCTCTTTTGTAGAAAACAATAACGTTCCCTTGTTTTTGAATAATCTGGTTCCATTGGTGTTTTCGCTTCATTTGCATCTTGCATGTGAAACTGTTCTAACATTTCTGTAATTTTCTGACTTTGGTTAAGAAGATAGCTTCCATCCTCTTCCTGCTCTATTTGAATTCCTAGATAGTGAGTAATGTTCCCCAACTCTTTAATTTCAAAATTTTGTTTCAGTTTGTGAACTATTTGGTCATAGTCCCCTTCTTGTTCAAAACACGTCAAGATGTCATCGACGTATATTAGGATGTATGTCCATTTGTTCTCTTTTTTTTTTTTTTTTTAATTTAAATATTTATTAAATTTTTCATGTTAATACAAAAACCCATAAAGGGGAAAAGATTCTCATACACATAGATATTTATAACATTTCTACTTTTCCCTTAATAAAAACTCTTTTCTTTCCCATCCCACTACCCCCCCCCCCTTTCCACCCCTCCTCCCCCCTCCTCCCCCTCTGCAGACTCTAGCCCATTTTGCTCTCTTGAGGCTTATTAATTTTTTACTAACATCCTAGTTCATATTTTCCTATATTTTTCTTTCAATCCTGCTCTTTCCCATTTTTCCCATCTCATAAAATAAACTCTCATCCTATCTTCCTGCATATGGTATGCTCTTTCCATTCTACCTATCTGGTTCACTCTGTTAATCCAGTCATCCTCCCTCGGTACCTCAGATTTCCGCCAAAACTTGGGTATCAACCCCTTCGCCGCATTCAATAAGTACCATATACCTGAATCTTTATATTTATTTACAGATGTCTCCACATTGTGTAGGAGGCACATCATTGGGTCTAACCCTATGTCAATTTCAGTTTTTTGACATTTGGTCATAGTCCCCTTCTTGTTCAAAACACGTCAAGATGTCATCGACGTATATTAGGATGTATGTCCATTTGTTCTCTTGATTCTTTGAATACAGACATGGATCTGCTTTACTTTTTGAGAACCCTTCTTTTCTGAGTATTTCGTTCACTTTTTCATTCCATGCTCTCGCTGCTTGCTTGAGCCCATAGATGCTCTTTTGCAGTTTGCAAACAAGGTTCTTTTCTTTCTCAAATCCTGGTGGCTGTTCCGTGTACAGATCCTCCTTGATGTCTCCATACAAAAAGGCAGTTTTGACATCTAGATGCTTTACTTGCATTCCCTTTCCGGCAGCAATACTAAGGAGTGTTCTTATGGTAGAATGTTTCACAACTGGAGCAAATGTCTCATCGTAATCTTCTCCAAATTTCTGGGAGTATCCCTTGGCAACTAATCTTGCTTTGTATCTATAGATGTTTCCTTCTGTATCATATTTCACTTTAAAAGTCCATTTGCTTCCGATGGTTTTGCGACCAGGAGGGAGTTCTGTTAGTGACCAAGTTTTATTTTCTTGAAGTGATTTTATTTCTTCTTCAGCTGCTTTTCTCCACAGATCGGCTTCCCTTCTCGGCAAAGTTTTTATGTCTTCCCAGGATGTAGGCTCCTGTGTTTGATGTGTTTTAGCAGCGTATGATAACCTGCGGGGTGGTATCCCTTTTGTCATTCGAGAGGATCTTCTGATTTCTTGTTGTTCAGTGGGTTCTATTGGCTCGTTGATTGTAAGTTCCACTTCTTCTTGTTCTGGCTCTTGTCCTGCTTCGCATGGGTCAGTGTCTCTTGCCGATTCAGCGCGTAAATCCTCTCCACATTTTTCAAGAATTGTATTATCTGATGCTTCACTTTCATCAAAATAAACACTGCGGCTTACTGTGACCTTGTTGGTCTTTGGACAAAGGATTCTATATCCCTTACTCTGCTCACTGTAGCCAACCAGAATGCCTTCTATGGCTTTGTTCTCCAACTTGGAGTGTTTCTGACTTGGAATGTGGGCATATGCTTTACAGCCAAATACTCTGATATGTCCTATGTTGGGTTTTGATCCATTCCACATTTCATATGGTGTACTCTCAATAGCTTCTGATGGGAGCCTGTTTTGTAGGTATGTTGCAGTCATTATTGCTTCTCCCCAGTATTTGTTAGGTAAGGCAGAGTCCGAAATCATACATCTTGTCATTTCTACAAGAGTGCGATTCTTTCTTTCTGCTACACTGTTTTGCTCAGGAGTGTATGGTACAGTTGTTTGGTGTATAATACCTTGTTTCTTTAGGTATGATTCCATCTCTTTATTCATATATTCCCCTCCATTGTCAGTGCGTATTATTCCAGGTTTCCTTTGAAACTTGTTGCTTGTCATGGCTACAAACTCTTGACGTTTTTCTAATGTCTCACTTTTGTGCTTCATTAGATACGCTATTGTGTACCGGGAATAATCATCGATGAAAGTCAGTAAATATCTGTTCCCGCCAGGTGTGATGTTTTTCATTGGTCCGCACACATCACTGTGTATCAGTTCCATGGGTTTAATGGTTTTACTCTGACTGGTCTGTGGAAGAGAGGTTCGGGTGGCTTTTGCTTTGATGCAACACGTGCACTTGCTGAGTGTGTGGCAAGGCAATATTTTCATGTCTTCTGAGAGACCTCTCTTTGCAAAGTCCTTTATAGCTTCTGGGTTTCGATGCCCCAATCTTCTATGCCACAGGTGGATGCACTTGTCATGTGGGTTATGAGTTGCCGCATTAGCCTTCTCACTTTCAGTGACGATTTTGTACAGATGTTCATTTAATCTTCCTCTTGCTAAAATTTGCTTTCCATTTTGAATTGTGCATTTATTACCTCTGAACTGGACAGTGAGTCCATTGCTTGCAAGGGTTTTAACTGATAGGAGGCTTCCTTCTAGGCTTGGAACATATAGAACATTCTTTACAAGGATGCTCTGCTTGCCCCCTGATGGCGTTTTGCAGTTCAGAAATCCCTGACCTTTACCTTCCGCTGTAATACTTTTCCCATTTGCTAGGAAGACTTTATCTTTTATACTAAAATCAATTTCTGTGAAGAATGTCGCTTGTCATGTGACTTGTTGCCCCTGAATCAATGTACCATCCATGTGAGGTAGTATTCTGAGTCACTTTAAAAGTACCACTCCATGATGCACTTTCATTTTCTTTCATGACCGCTTTAGCTCTTTCTCTTGTGGGTAGCTCCCGCTTTCGCTGCTCAGCTTTTCAGATTGAACAGTTCTTTTTCAGGTGACCGGCCTTTTTGCAGCGAAAACATACCCTGGTTTCTTTGCTTTGTCTTATGCCTTCATGCACCTTCAGAGCTGCCTCTGGTCTCTCGTTCTCTTCACTATGCAAATTTTCCTTTCTTCTGCTGTATTCATCAATTAATTTTCCCTTAACATATTCTAGCGTCAGTTCAGTTTCCGGTCTAGTTTCTAGAGCATTTATAAGGGCACTGTATAATTCTGGAAGGCTGCACAGAAGTATTGACACAACATGGTTGCTTTTTAATTCTTCACCTATTGCACCCAGCTGGTCCACAATTTCTAGCATAGCATTTACATGTTCACCCATTTCCTGCCCTTTTTCCAGCCTCATCTTATACAGTTTGCGTAGCAGATATAGTTTACTGTTTAGGTTTGCATGTTCATGCAGTCTTTGTAGTGCAGTCCACATACCTTTAGCTGTGCTTTCTTTCCTTATATGAATGAGTTGATCGTCCTCCACTAACAGGCTTATGACTGCTTTTGCTTGCCTGTTTTTTCTGTCCCATTCTTCTGGGTTGTCATTGGGTCTGTGTGTATCTAGTACCTGCCACAAGTCATCTTTGGATAACAGCATTTCAGGCTTAAACTTCCATAGCTGGTAGTTGGTATTGTTGAGCTTTGCTATTGTAAACTTCATATCTGAAGCACTTGCCATCTTTCAGTGAATTGGTAGGATTGTAAATGCAGCACTTACTTGCTTGTAGTTTTCCTTTTTTCAGTGTCTGGAGCTGGGTCCATAACCTGTTGGTTATGTGTTAGAGAAGACACTCGTAGTGATAGCAGAATTCAGACTTTACTTGTGTGGCTTAAGTTACAAACATACAGAGCACATTTCACAGCAGACATATTACTTCCTGAAGATGATAGAGAGAGGTGATAGAACCAACAAGTTTTCAGATATACACAACTAGTAACCTTTAGTGTACAGTGCCATCTACTGGTCAAGTGATATTAACACACAATACTATATATAGTACATTATAGTACATGCTGTTGCATTCCCAACAGTTACTGCCTTCTATGTTTACATTTCAAATATGTGTCAGTGAACTGTTTCTGCACTCGGTTTCAGCCTTTTGCAACTGTAGTATGTATATTGCCCTTTCTAATATTTTGCCACGACTGAAGGCTGTACATGTATTACACCGTACATACTTATCTGATGTTTTTTATATTTGGCTCTGTATTTTTGTATGCCATTTGTCAATAAAACCCTTTGTTAAAGAATATACTGCCCTGCATCCACCCACTTCTAATGGTGGGCACACATGAAATGTGCCAAAAAATATTATAAAATATATATGCTGAAGCATAGGGGCCGTCCACCCATTGGCCACCCCAGGCCCCCATGCTTCCGCATATATAATCTTTTTTAACTGCGGATGAAAAATCTCATCCAACACTGATTTATGTATATTCTGAGAGCAAGCTCCTGTTGCTGTCAGAATAAACAGGTCAGTGCTGAAGCTGAATTATTATTATTATTATTATACAGGATGGCATTCCTGCAAAAAAAACAGCAATGGTTAAAATAAAACAGTAACAATAAAATGCTAAAATTGAGGCAGTCGAACAGTATCAACAACGACAACAACAAAAATAAATATAACACTTTTTGGATTTTAAAATTTTAAATTTTGGGGGGATTTGTACTTTTTATTTTTTACTTTTTAACTTTAACTTTTTAAAACACATTGTAGGGTCTCTCAAAATGTGATAGCCAGTTTCCTGACTACGTAACATCTTTTTCGAGACCCTGTGTAAATATGTGCCCTGAACTGTGCCATGCTGTACCCTATACTAATACTCCGCTAGTGTATGGTAGTGACGGAAGCAGTCCTTGAGGCAGAGACCAGGTTGGCCAGGACAAGAGGGACAAAAAAAGCAGGTGTCATGCCTAATTCCATGTCTGCTACAGACACAACATATTTTTGGGGTGTCCTTTGGGTTGGGGTACCAGGAATGGCATCAGGAAAATGCCTCTCATACAGCTGGCTAACTGCATCTGCGTTGGGGGTTTGTGCCACAGCACCTCCTGGATACAGAAGGGCCATGATGATCTCTTCCTGGAATTTTAGGAAAAATCCACTTAGTCCAGGGGCTTTGTAAAGCACAAAAGCATTATATAGAGCCAATTGAAATAAATAAACAAATACTTTTTGTACCAGCATCTGGCTTTTCGGAAAACTAAGTACGGCTTTATCATCTGGTTATTGAAATCTACCCCTCCCATGTTAAAGTTATAGTCGTGGATACAGAGGGGCTTCTCAACAACACCAGCTGCCGAGGCAATTTGGATGGTCGTGTCTGCGTGAATGGAAGACAGGACAAAAACATCCCATTTTCCACTTCACTGTGAGCAATTCCTCATTTCTCAAGCAGGCTTTTTCCCCCTTTTTAAGACGGGTATTTACAAGCCGTTGGGGGAAGCCCCGGTGATTAGGTCGCACGGTGCCACATGTACCAATTCCAAGATTGTACAAATGTTTAAATAGTGGCACGCTTGAATAAAAATTGTCCACGTATAAGTGATACCCCATACGGAAAAAGGATGACACCAAGTCCTAAACTATCTTGTCACTGCTCCCCATGTAGTCTGGGCATCTGGGGGGCTCCACGTAACTATCTTTTCCCTCGTAAATACAAAACTTATATGTATAACCTGTTGCCCTCTCACAGGTCTTATACATCTTGGCCCCATATCTGGCACGCTTGCTGGGGAGAAATTGTTTGAATGCAAGGCAGCCAGAAAAATTATTGAGGGGCTCATCAACAAGATGCTTTGCTGGGGAGTATAGACATCTGCAAATTTTTGTTTAAGGTGATTTACAAGGGGCTGAATTTTGTGGAGCCGGTCAAATTCAGGATGACAGAGTGTGTTGTTGTTGAAATGCATAAAACACATTATACTCTCATATCTATGCCTGACCATGGAAGCAGAGAACATGGGCATATGATGAATTGGGTCTGTGGACCAATACAACCGCAATTCATTTTTTTTTAGTAATGCCCATGTTGAGGGCTAAGCCCAAAAAAACTTTACATTCAGAAACCATAATGGGTTTCCATGCAAATGGTCTGGCAAGGTTTGAATTTGGGTTGGTGGTGATAAACTCTCTTGGCCTCAGAGACTCCGCTCTCTCCTGGTTCTCCTATCTATCGCAGCGCTCCTTCAGTGTTACCTATAACGCTGCCACCTCCCCTTCACTCCCTCTCTCTGTCGGGGTCCCTCAAGGCTCTGTCCTTGGACCCCTCCTCTTCTCCATCTACACCTCCTCCCTTGGCCAATTGATAAACTCCCTGTCACATGTTCGCTTGCAGCCTTTTGTGTGTTTACTCTTACCTCCATGCTGCTCTTGATTCCTTCACATGTGTGTTGTTCTGTGCTCACCTATCGGCGTCGGCTGCTATTCCCTGGGTTTTATGTCCTTCCTGTCAGGGCAGGAGCGGTGGAATGGGCAGGCAGGCCTAATGGTAAGGTCACGCAGTGACTGAAGACTACTCACAGACCAGAGTCCCTCAGGGCGCGGAGTCTAAGCCCCAGGCTTCCCTTCACCAGGGCCCCTGATGGTGGGGATGGACTTGATGCAGCCTGAGACCAGGTCGCGGCCCCCGAGTAACCCCAGCTGTGGTAACGACTGCCGCCAATGGCGTACAGCTGGTGGGAGCCAGATGGAAAACGTATAGCGTGGTCGGACAGGCCGGGTCGATAACAACGGAGCAAACAGTACAAGACGGTAGACAAGAATACTCAGGTCACGGGCCGGGTTCAGCAACGGGAGGTCAGGTAATGGGATAAAGCAGAGAATAGTCTTGTCCAAGCCGAGTCGGTTACCAGGAGAGCAACGAGAACAGAACAAGAGCTTGCTGCAAAGGAACATACAGGACAAGAATGCAAAGAGCAACTGCAGACAGCAGGCTTAAATGTGATCAGCCACACCCTTCTGGAGGAGGAGCCGCAGAGGCCTGAAAGCATAAAGGCTCCCACCATTTTTTTGCAGGAACTTAAGATGGATGCCAGCACATGGAGCAACACAATCTCTGAGGAAAGGTAGGACCTTGACACTTCCCTTCCATCACTTCCTGTCCCACCTCCTTGTCTGCCTGTCTATTTAAGATGTGCTCAGACTGGGCCACATTGCCTGAGCAACGTTTGTTGTTGGAGCTCCCCAGTGGTCTCCTGAATCCGTTTAGTATATCTGTGTACCGACCCCAGCTTTGTCCCTGACATTCCTCCTGTATTGTCTATCCGTGCTCCGACCCCGGCTTGTTACTGACATCGCTAGTGTTTCACCTGTCCTGACCTCGGCTTGCCTACTGGATCTCTGTCTCTACTCCCATTGCACCTTGCTCCCGCTAGCGGTCTCTTCTACCTCAGCTGGGTGTACCTGGGGGCTGCAACCTCCTTCCAGCCTGCTCCAAGTCCATCCCCCACCATCAGGGGCCCTGGTGAACAAGCAGGCTGGGGCTTAGACTCCACGCCCTGGGGAACCCCAAGCTGTGGTTTTATAGAGCTCACTACCATAGACGTGACACTCCCACACCTTCAACTACAATCTCTATGCCGATGACACACAAATCTATCTCTCTACCCCTTACCTCACCCCCTCAGTCTCCAATCGCATCACCAGCCTACTAAGTGACATATCAGACTGGATGTCACTCCACTTCCTCAAACTCAACCTTTCCAAAACTGAGCTTCTAGTATTCCCCTCCAGCCCGTGACCCCCCCCCCGACTTCTCCATCAAGATCAACTACACTACCATCAGCCCCACCCCTCACGCCAGGGTACTAGATGTAATCCTAGACTCCCATCTGTCCTTTCAGCACCAGGTCCAATCACTGACAAACTCATGTAGACTTCACCTCCACAACATCTCCAAGATACAACCGTTCCTAATAGAGATGAGCGAATCGAACTTGGCGAAGTGGAATTTGTTTTGAATCTTAGGAAAAATTCGATTCGCGCCGAATCCGAAAATTACCAAACTTCGGATGCACAAATCGAATTTTCCCCGATCGGCCGATTTTCATCCCTTCTACAGCCGGCAAAAAGTGTCCCTGCAGAGAGCTCCGCTATTTCTGACAGTTCTCTGACAGTTCCTTCACATTTACAGCGGTTGAAACATTGTATCTATTTGTTTCCATTTAGGATACAGATGTTTTTTATTCAGAAACAAATAGATACAATGTTTCAACCGCTGTAAATGTGAAGGAACTGTCAGAGAACTGTCAGAAATAGCGGAGCTCTCTGCAGATACACTTTTTGCTGTACTGGAATTCTTCTTATTTTCATCCTACTTCTTCTTCTTCTTCTTCTTCTTCTTCATCCTCATCATCATCCTCTTCTTCTTCTTCTTCATCCTCATCCTCTTCTTCTTCTTCTTCTTCTTCATCCTCATCCTCTTCCTCTTCTTCTTCTTCTTCATCCTCATTCTCTTCTTCATCCTCATTCTCTTCTTCTTCATCCTCATCCTCTTCTTATTCATCCTCATCCTCTTCTTCTTATTCATCCTCATCCTCTTCTTCTTCATCCTCATCCTCCTCTTCTTCTTCTTCTTCTTCTTCTTCTTCTTCTTCTTCTTCTTCTTCTTCTTCTTCATCATCCTCATCCTCATCCTCTTCTTCTTCTTCTTCTTCTTCTTCTACTTCTTCCTCCTCACCATCATCCTCTTCTTCTTCTTCTTCTTCTTCATCCTCATCCTCTTCTTCATCCTCTTCTTCTTCTTCTTCTTCTTCATCATCATCCTCATCCTCATCCTCTTCTTCTTCTTCTTCTTCTTCTTCTTCTTCCTCATCCTCATCCTCTTCTTCTTCTTCTTCTTCTTCTTATTCATCCTGATCCTCTTCTTCTTCTTCTTCATCCTCATCTTCTTCTTCTTCTTCTGCTTCTTCATCCGCATCCTCTTCTTCATCATCATCCTCATCCTCTTCTTCTTCTTCTTCTTCTTCTTCTTCTTCTTCTCCTTCTTCCTCATCCTCATCCTCTTCTTCTTCTTCATCATCCTCATCCTCTTCTTCTTCTTCTTCTTCTTCTTCTTCTTCATCCTCATCCTCATCCTCTTCTTCTTCATCATCCTCATATTCTTCTTCATCCTCATCCTCTTCTTCTTCTTCTTCTTCTTCTTCATCCTCATCCTCTTCTTCTTCTTCTTCTTCTTCCTCATCCTCTTCTTCTTCTTCATCATCCTCATCCTCTTCTTCTTCTTCTTCTTCTTCATCCTCATCCTCTTCTTCTTCTTCTTCATCATCCTCATCCTCATCCTCTTCTTCTTCTTCTTCCTCATCCTCATCCTCTTCTTCTTCTTCTTCTTCTTCTTCATCCTCTTCTTCTTCTTCATCCTCATCTTCTTCTTCTTCTTCTTCTTCATCCTCATCCTCTTCTTCTTCATCATCCTCATCCTCTTCTTCTTCTTCTTCTTCTTCTTCTTCTTCCTCATCCTCATCCTCTTCTTCTTCTTCTTCTTCTTCCTCATCCTCTTCTTCTTCTTCTTCTTCTTCTTCTTCTTCTTCTTCATCCTCATCCTCTTCTTCTTCTTCATCCTCATCCTCTTCTTCTTCTTCTTCATCATCCTCATCTTCTTCTTCTTCATCCTCATCCTCTTCTTCTTCTTCTTCTTCATCCTCATTCTCTTCTTCATCCTCATTCTCTTCTTCTTCATCCTCATCCTCTTCTTATTCATCCTCATCCTCTTCTTCTTATTCATCCTCATCCTCTTCTTCTTCATCCTCATCCTCCTCTTCTTCTTCTTCTTCTTCTTCTTCTTCTTCATCATCCTCATCCTCATCCTCTTCTTCTTCTTCTTCTTCTTCTACTTCTTCCTCCTCACCATCATCCTATTCTTCTTCTTCTTCTTCATCCTCATCCTCTTCTTCATCCTCTTCTTCTTCTTCTTCTTCTTCATCATCATCCTCATCCTCATCCTCTTCTTCTTCTTCTTCTTCTTCTTCTTCTTCTTCTTCCTCATCCTCATCCTCTTCTTCTTCTTCTTCTTCTTCTTCTTATTCATCCTGATCCTCTTCTTCTTCTTCTTCATCCTCATCTTCTTCTTCTTCTTCTGCTTCTTCATCCGCATCCTCTTCTTCATCATCATCCTCATCCTCTTCTTCTTCTTCTTCTTCTTCTTCTCCTTCTTCCTCATCCTCATCCTCTTCTTCTTCTTCATCATCCTCATCCTCTTCTTCTTCTTCTTCATCCTCATCCTCATCCTCTTCTTCTTCATCATCCTCATATTATTCTTCATCCTCATCCTCTTCTTCTTCTTCATCCTCATCCTCTTCTTCTTCTTCTTCTTCTTCTTCTTCTTCTTCCTCATCCTCTTCTTCTTCTTCATCATCCTCATCCTCTTCTTCTTCTTCTTCATCCTCATCCTCTTCTTCTTCTTCTTCTTCATCCTCTTCTTCTTCTTCTTCTTCTTCTTCTTCATCCTCATCCTCTTCTTCTTCTTCTTCATCATCCTCATCCTCATCCTCTTCTTCTTCTTCTTCCTCATCCTCATCCTCTTCTTCTTCTTCTTCTTCTTCATCCTCTTCTTCTTCTTCTTCTTCTTCATCCTCATCTTCTTCTTCTTCTTCTTCTTCATCCTCATCCTCTTCTTCTTCATCATCCTCATCCTCTTCTTCTTCTTCTTCTTCTTCTTCTTCTTCCTCATCCTCATCCTCTTCTTCTTCTTCTTCTTCCTCATCCTCTTCTTCTTCTTCTTCTTCTTCTTCTTCTTCTTCTTCATCCTCATCCTCTTCTTCTTCTTCATCCTCATCCTCTTCTTCTTCTTCTTCTTCATCATCCTCATCTTCTTCTTCTTCATCCTCATCCTCTTCTTCTTCTTCTTCTTCTTCCTCATCCTCTTCTTCTTCTTCATCCTCTTCTTCTTCTTCTTCTTCATCCTCTTATTCTTCTTCATCCTCATCTTCTTCTTCTTCATCCTCATCCTCTTCTTCTTCATCCTCATCCTCTTCTTCTTCTTCCTCATCCTCTTCCTCTTCTTCATCCTCATCTTCTTCTTCTTCTTCCTCATCCTCCTCCTCTTCTTCTTCTTCTTCTTCATCCTCATCCTCTTCTTCTTCTTCTTCATCCTCATCTTCTTCTTCTTCTTCATCCTCATCCTCTTCTTCTTCTTCTTCTTCTTCTTTTTCATCCTCATCCTCTTCTTCTTCTTCCTCATCCTCATCCTCTTCTTCTTCATCCTCATCCTCTTCTTCATCCTCATCTTCTTCTTCTTCATCCTCATCTTCTTCTTCATCCTCATCCTCTTCTTCTTCTTCTTCTTCTTCTTCATCCTCATCCTCATCCTCTTCTTCTTCAATTGAAGCTGCTTCTGCTCCGCCACTGCCATTCTGCTTCTGCCATTGGACTCTTGATAGTCATCTCCCCACACTGCTGCTGGGGGGACTTTTTAACATAGGCCTCTGTATTGCCTTCAATTTAAGCTGTTTACGCTTCGCCACTCTGCCATGGGCCCCTGTACCGCCTCCTCATGCTGCTGCCAGGTCCAGAGTGTGTCATGGGTCCCTGTACGGCCTCCCATTGCTGCTGTCTCCATCGCCACACTCTGCCATGTGCCACTTTCAGGTCTCCTCACACTGCTGGTGGGTTCCATTTTGTCATAGGGTGCTGTATGGCCTCCCATTGCTGCTGCCTCCACCGCCACACTGTGGCTCCACACTCTGGTTTTGGCCGCGTGACTGCCCAAATGAGTGAAGTGTGCGGTGATTCTAAGATCGACGGCACTCATCTGCATGTCATACTGACTGACAGTATTATTTCTCTTCCCCAGCAGACTCCAAGGGCATTTAAATTAAAGGTACAGTGTTCTGCACTAATATAAAGGCTCTCTGAAGCCTAGAAACCCTTTTAATAAGTTAAATTTGCAGCGAATAAATTCGCATCGAATCGAATTTATTCCGCAAATTCGGCGAATCAGCCGAATCGAATTTTTGAATAATTCTCTCATCTCTAGTTCCTAACCTCGGAAACCACTAAGCAACTCATTCACTCCCTTATTATATCACGCCTTGACTACTGTAACTCCCTCCTCACTGGCCTACCTCACCACAGGCTATCCCCACTACAGTCCATCATGAATGCTGCTGCCAAACTCATTCACCTTACTAACTGCTCTATATCTGCCACCCCTCTCTGCCAATCCCTCCACTGGCTCCCAATTGCCCAACTGCTAAAATTCAAAACACTAACACTGCCGTATAAAGCCGTTAATAACACCGCCCCTAATTACATCACCGACCTTGTCTCTAAATACCACCCAAACCGTACTCTCTGCTCCTCGCAAGACCTCCTACTCTCTAGCTCCCTTGTCTCCTCCTCCCATGCTCGTCTCCAGGATTTCTCAAGGGCTTCACCCATCCTCTGGAACTCCCTACCCCAAGCTATCAGGCTATCACCTACTCTGTTCACCTTTAGGCGCACTGGCGTGAAACCCCATCTCTTCAGAGAAGCCTACCCCAACCCCAGCTAATACTGGAATCAACTACTCCATCCCCCACAGCTAATTACCTCTTGTACCACTATCCCCTCCCTCCTAGATTGTAAGCTCCAAGCAGCAGGGCCCTCCTTTCCCTCTTGTATTGAACTCTATTGTTACTGTATTGTCTCCCACTATAATGTAAAGCGCTGAGCAAACTGTTAGCGCTATATAAGTCCTGTATAATAATAATAATAATAATAAACTGTTGTGCATATAAATTGCTTTGATCCACAATCAATGCATACAGATCTTCTGTGAAAAACATCTCCACAAAATCAAGGGGAGTATTTAAATTTCCTGTTTCCACCTGAATTCTGGGTTGGGCAGTGAATGGCGAAGCACAGATGTTGCAGAATTTGTGGGCTGCCAATCGGGATTTGCAAGCACGTCTGAAAGGATACTAGGGGCTCTACAGGCCAGTTTGTGAATTCTTGGTGGCTATGGGACAATAATTGTGCTTGCCACTGCACCAGCTTGTACTGCACTTATGGGACTCGCCACATCACCAAGTGATACTGCAATGCTGGTATGTGAAAGACCAGGATGTACTAGGCCGTTGGTGCTCGCCAGTTCACCAAAAGGTAGAGCGGCACTAGTACTGGCACTCTGCTGCATATGAGTGTCATCATGTGATTGTAACATCTCAGCAACCTGGGAATGGAGTTGGGTACGTCTGATATTAGCAGGGACCTCTTCTCCATCATCTGAGCTATCTGTCAGGGTACCAGTGCTGTCTACAGGTTTATATTCTGAGGCTGATTGTGTAAGGGAGTCTTCCCCTTCGCTCTCATCTGACATGCTCAGAATCCTGTAGACCTCTTCACTAGAGTACCTTTCCATTGACATTTTGGCCACTAAATTTATAGGTACCTAGTGCAACTCAGGGGAAAAAGAGCATCTGGCTGTCAGGGACTGCTTGAACTGCTACAAAAACATTTACCGGCAAGTGCTAACAGAGATCAGGCCTGATTCTGCGAACAATGTGGTTTTGTGTGTAATGTATTAAGTGACAGTGATCTACTGACACTGCACTTGCTGGGGGAGAAGGGGGGGTAAGCGTAGGGGCTAAACACAAGTGATGGCAGGTGCCGGAGCTGATCCCGCTAACGCTGTGTTTTTGGGGAAACTATACTAATGTGAACACTGGTATAGTGCTGATCTGATCAAAGATATTGATCCGTTCATACACTATACTAGCAATGGAGGTTTATTGTGTAAGTGAGCGTGTTCCTGGCAATCAAGGGGTTAAATGTGATTACTGGTGCAATGATGGGCAATCTGATGCTATCTGGGAGGGGCGCTAACTTACGCTAAAGCTAAATGAAATCAACGGTGACACTAATACTGTGATCAGTAAAAAATCTGTACATTGTACTAATGACAATGGTGACAGGGCAGTGATGGGGTTAACTGGGGGGAGCGATAAAGGGGTTAAATGTGTCCTAAACATGTTCTAACTGTGAAAAGTGTACTGTTTTATTCACTGTGTCTTGATTCTTCTCTCTCTGGGACGGAATATGCCCAGAGAAAGAAGATGTCATCACTTCCTGTACCTGTGTAACTGTAAACACAGATACAGGAAGATCCCTGATTGGACAGGGATCGATCATCCGACTTAGGCTGACCATCACTGGCCTAAATTGGATGAATGATCCCTTGGGGATCAAATCACAGCACCCGCGGGTCTTGGGGGTGGTCACACGCCCCCCCCGGCCTCCAAAAATGGCAGGAGCGTGAATCACTTATACAGTATATACATGATTTTGTGCACCCATGCTTCCCTGTAGCATTCTTTCTGCTTTAGGGCGGCGCGGAATTGGTTAATATTGAGAAAGCATCATCCCATAACTGTGTCAAAAAATAAAGAAAGCACAATCAATAACCAAGGCAGCTGCCCCTTTAAGCTTAAAAATGTTTTTTTTTGAGCAGAAACAATTGAGTACTGTCCATGATACTTTTTTTATTTGCACTAACATACAATTTTGAGGACAAGCTTTCGGGGCATGTCCCCTTCTTCAAAGTCCAAGCAGTACTATACAAATCACAAAGTTTCAGCAGAATGTTAGAAGGGATGAAAAAAAAAAGAGGCTAGAGATAAGATACAGCAAAAGCGAGGGGGAGGGGAATACTACACTCACACAGAGGAAGTCAAGCTTGAGCTAATAGTCATAAAACTGTTGGATAATGAGTGAGGAATCCCATGTCCAAATTCAGGCCGTTATCTCTTGTGTCAAATAGAATTATCATTCTTAGTTCAAAAGTTTTTCTTTCCTGAATGGATTTGAAATTTCCTTTAAGAACTAAAATATTGAGGTCTCCCATTGTGTGGCCCAGTTGTGCGAAATGGTGTCCTACAGCTGTGCAGAGGTCATCTTCTTTATGTTCCTTGATGGTATGTCTGTGCAAATTCATCCTTGTTTGCAACTTCTGTCCTGTTTTCCTTTGCTGCATTTTCTGCACTGGTAAGGTACACAACCTTACTAGAGGTGCAGCTGCATGATCCGGAGATATCAAAGATCCCTTTTGAGTGTCTGACACTTTTTGATGGATTGATTTGGTTGCACAGTTTGCAGCATTTTCTATTGCAGGGTGTGCTTCCATTATTTGTGATATCTTGATCAGAAGGAAGTTTCCCACTGATTAGTTTATTTCTGAGGTTGGGGGGTTGTCTGAAAGCTAGCATTGGGGGTTGTTGGAATATTTCTTTCAGAGTTCCATCTTCTGTTATGATGGGTTGTAAATCTTTGATTATTTTTCTTATCCCTTGTAGTGCTGGGTTGTATGTGGTTACTAGAGGTACACGGTTGTTTGTTTTTTTCTCTTTGTACTGAAGTAGGTTTTCCCTTTGTGTTCTCAAGGCTGTGTTTATGCTGGTGTTGATAGTTTTGTCCTTGTAACCTTTCTTATGGAAAGCGTCTGCTAGTGTTCCGAGATGTTTATCTCTGTCTCTTGGGTCAGAACATATTCGGTGGTATCTAATGGCCTGACTGTGTATGATGGCACGTTTCGCGTGTTGGGGTGGAAGCTAGAACTGTGGAGGTAGTTGCATCTGTCAGTGGGTTTCCTGTATGTTGAGGTGTGAAGCGTATCATCCCTGATGTATATTGTGGTGTCTAGGAAGTTGACGTGTGTTTGAGTATTCCATTTTTAGTTTGATTGATGGATGAAAAGTGTTGATCAATGAGTAAAATTGTTTTAGGTTTTCTTCACCTTCTGTCCATATGATGAAAATATCATCAATATAGCGATAGTATCTGTATGGTTTTTGTTCCATGCTGTTCAGGAATTTTTCCTCCAGGTCAGCCATAAATAAATTGGCATATTGGGGTGCCATTTTACTTCCCATCGCAGTACCCATACATTGAAGATAGATGTCTTTATTGAAAGTAAAGTAGTTGTGTGTAAGTATGAATTCAATGAGCTGTGTAACATCCTCAGCAGTGTATTTGTGGTTTGGTGAGGATGATAAGGATCTGTGACATGCAGCTAATCCATCCTTGTGAGGGATATTATTATACAGGGATACTACATCCATAGTCACTAGAAGTGTATTAGATGGTAATTGCTGTATGTTGTTGATCTTGTTCAGAAAGTCAGTTGTGTCTTGCAGGAAACTAGCAGTATTCATGACTAACGGTTTTAACATTTTTTCTACAAAGCTTGAGATTTGTTCGGTGAGTGTGTTCATACCTGTTATGATGGGTCTGCCTGGATTTCCTGGCTTGTGGACTTTGTTCAGCATGTAGAAGTCCCCGATTTCTAGATGATCGCATTTATAAGTTCTGAATGTAGGTGGGCTGGAAGTGTTTTAATGAGACCTTTTAATTGCTTTGTGAACAAATCAGTAAAAATAGAAGCTGGCCCTTAATAAGAAACATGTGCAAACACCACCTAATGTATATATTTAAAATGCGTGTTCCAGCAGACTGGATGTGACGTTGGAGGGGGACCAGAAGGTACATATGTGGCTCAGCCTCAATGCATTTTGCATGTCTTCAGGAAGCTCAGAAAGCTGTGTAGGGTGTTTATTCACAAACACACCAACAATATAAGAGGAACTATGATACATATTTCTAACCAATGCACTCTGTATGCTGTGTTGTATGTTGTGCACTACTGGCCAAAGTGTTCATTGTCTTACCATTTTCTGGTTCCTACATAATGCGAAAAATATTTAAATGAAGCTCTTTTTTAAAGTGGTTGTAAACCTCAGACATGAAAAATTAAAAAACAAAACATCTCTGTATAGTGTGTACTTGCCTTAATCTATAGCACCACATGTTATTTATCTCTGCTCTCTCCTTCCTCTTGTATCTGCATGAGTATCAGCATGAGTTGAAACCAGACAATCTCAGGTGACAGCCTTGGCCCAACTCCAGCACACAGCACGTGATTGACAGCTTTAGCTGTCCGTGTTTCCCTCTGAGTATACAGTATATAGAAGGGGATATTTCCATTCTCTCCACTCAGGTTTCAGATTATAGTTATACTCAGATTATATGCGCTTTGTGCTGTGCAGTGTGTGACATCAGATCCCCACCCCCTGCCTTCTGGAGCTGAAAAAAAGCCTTTGGTCTGTGTGTCTTGGAAGACTGTACAGGATAGAGGGATGCATATAAACAGGTATAACTAATGTAGCACTCTCCTAGGTAACTAGGGGGAGCTAGAGTTCTAATTCACAGTTAGGAGAGCAGGTACAATAGTCAGGGGGTCACAATTCAGTCAAAGGCTGAGAGGCTCTGCAGACAAGCTCTCTGGGATTTCCCCCTGCTCTGAAATTTTGGAGAGAATTCTAGAAGCTGTGGGAGGGTGTGAGGAGTGGCTGGTCTGCACTCTCAAGGGATCCTAGCCAATCCCCAACAGGAGGCTTGGCATGGGGCCAGGACATCCCTTAAGAGTGGTTTGACCCTGCTCAGAGAGGGTAGAGAGAGTTCGAGTAGAAGATGGAGAAGTGAGGCTGGAGAGCAGGAGCCAGGGAGGGAGCCCAGATGGGAAGGGACTCACCTACTGGCAGGGAAGCTTGGAAGGAGGAAAGCTCATGACTTCAATGGCCCTTGGAGCGAGGATCACCTATGTGGCAGGGAAAGAGCAGACCAGCAGAAGGCCTGAGAGCAGCCACAGACGGAGCAGTAGCATAGAAGGACTGAGTGAGTAGACCTGCACCCCCTGGGCCAGTAATGGGAATGAGCACTCTATCAGGAAACTGGAGTAGCTACTACCCGGGGTTGTCCTGTCTTGACAGGCACTGGATCCCCTGCCCAGGGACTCACCCAGAGAAGCTGGATAAAGGAGTATCTAATGTCTGGGGTGGTACTACAGGAGATGCTGGTTAGCTCTAGAAGGAGAAGTATTTGTTCTTTTGCTGCTAAAAGAGCCTTGTACATAGTTCAGGAATATTGGCCTCTGTTGCCATTACCCTTGGGCATCCCATATACCCTTTACCACATACAAGTTCAAATTCCCCTAATACATCTTCAAAAACAAGCTCAAAGACTGTTCACAGTCTCCTGAATGCAAGTCTGTGTGAAAAATGTGTGTTGCCGGGCTATGCAGGATTGTAGGGGGACCCAAAACTTCAGTGACTCTGAAAGGGGTAGTGCTACACTTAGGGAAGAGGTTTTGTTTCAGCTCTGTGTATTACTCGAGTCTAGTCACTTCAGTTGATATACATAAGGCTTACAATGACTTTAAGATATATTTAGACAGAAATACATATGTAATGGATTTTTTTAAATTAATATTGTCATTTTTATTAAAGGTTTAACATTTACAGAGAAAAAAGAAAAACAGTAAACAAAAAGTGCAATCATACTCTGAGGGTAAGTCATCAAATTTAAATTTTACAATTGGGATTGAGTGACCATTGATACCAAGAGGTAGCAAATTTTGGGTATGATAAGTTGGCAATGGCAAATCTCCTTTCCATGTCACATTAATTGATATCATTAATCACCATTGTTTTCGAGGGGGACATAAGCGATTTCCATAGTCTGTTGATATTATTTTTGGCAGCAAATAGTATATGGAAAGCTATCTAGACCAATATGACATAGAGCTAGAGAAGGGTCAGGGTGCACTGTGGAGCCTATTACTTCGGAAATTAGATTAAAAATACCATTCCAAATTGATTGTAACTATTTGCAAGACCATAGTAAGTGTAGCAGGGAACCTATTTATCCACATTGACACCAGCACTGTGGGGAATGGGTAGAACAAATTTTTGAGAGCTGGATGGGAGTTAAGTGTCATTGATGGAGGATTTTTAGATAAGATTCCCAATGCATAGCACATTAGGAAGATTTGTATGTTAGGCTTAAGATTTTACTCCAAGTTTGGTTTGAAAAGGATCGGCAAAGTATCAGTTCCCAGTTATGTAAGGATGACATTCTTATGGATAGTTAAGTTAGTGAGGTGGGAGTAGAACAAGGAGATCCCCTTTCCTGAGTATTTAGATTTGTGAAAGTATTGAAGCACTAGGGTCAGAAGTGTAGAGTTAGATGGAATCTTTTTAGAGCGGATACAGTGGACAATCCTCAGACAGGCAACAACATTTTTTTTCGAGAACTTGAAAGGTTGCTATGTCATCTGCTGAATAGAGGTCTAGAACTAAGTTGATTGTATCCACATGTTTAGGTTAAGATAGGGCATGAATGAATATAAGGAATTGATGGGGACAGGTATTGAACTAGCTTCAGTGAAATTGTGGGAGAGAAGCATGGACCAGGCTGCTAGGGAAGCTTTAATACATGGATGATTAAGAAAGGGTCGTGTATGGTCTATCGAGTGTAGGATAAGGAGATTCTGCGGATAAAGGGGGAGGAATAATGATGATTCTATAAGGCACCAAATTTTTTCTGTAGTCGGATGCCACCAAAAATAAATTTGGTCAAGGAATGTAGCCAAGTAATATGAGTGTATATGAGGAAGACCCACTCCTCCTTTACGGGATGGACAAATTAGTAAATTCGAAACACATCTAAGGCATTTTGATTCCCATAGGAATTGAGAGATTTGTCACTGAATATTGTCGAAAAAAACTTTGGGTACTGGTATAGGGAGGGTCCGAAATATATATAATAGTTTGGGTAGAATAATAATTTTCAGAGCCACAATATGTCCTAATTTAGAGAGGCCAAACGTTTGAAGCAACTGGAGTTCTTTCAGTAGGGATTGAAGAAGTGGTTTGTAGCTGGTATCAAAAATTTGAGAGGTAGAAGGTGTTAGATTAATTCCTAAATAGGGTATGGAGTGATTGGCCCAAATAAAGGTAAATTCTTTAGAAAGGTACAGTTGAGTTTTTGGAGGTGTGTGTAAATTTAGTATTAGAGATTTGATTTTGTTTTATTTGTAATAAGAAACTTCAGTATATTGGTTGAGTATCGACCTTATTAGAGGTAGAGATTGGGAGAGATTGGTGACCATTAAAATTATATCATCAGCAAATAAGCTAACTTTATGTTCGGAACCTTGATATGAGATGCCTGTAAATAAAGACTCCTCCCTCAACTTGGTCGCAAGAGGTTCGATAAGTAACGTAAAAACAATAGGGGATAAAGGGAAACCTTGCCTGGTGCCGTTGGTGATGTTGAATGGCTGAGATAATATGCCATCATTAAGGACCCTGGCCGATGAAGAAGAATACAAAGACATGATAGCATTTCGTATCCACCCTGTAATACCAAAGTTTTGTAAAATGACTTGCATAAATCCCCAGTGAATGCGATTAAACACCTTCTCAGCGTCTAATGAAAGAAGCAGAGATGGCTTTTTTTTAGTGTCTAGGCTATATATTAGAGAGAGTATTCTTCTGGTGGCATCTGGGGCTTGTCACCCTGGTATAAACCCTACTTGATCTGAATGAATCAGGGTTGGAAGATAAGAGAGCAATCTGTGGGCAATTCATTTTGCAAATAATTTCACATCCTTGTTTATGAGAGATATGTGTCTGTATTTTTGTACTAATTGGGAGTCTTTGCCCGGTTTAGGGATGGTAGAGAGCCAGATAATGCTGCATGATTGGAGAGGTTTGTTAGATACGGAGAGAGGATGTTAGCAAAACATTTATAGTATTCATTGGAATAACCGTCTCCTCCTGGGAATTTGTGAAGTGGGAGGGTTTTAATAGCAGATTCAATTTTTTGGGAGAGAACGGTTCTGAAATTTCTTGGATTTGGGATGGGGATAGGGCTGGGAGTGTGACTGAACTTAGTTGTATGGAGGCGGAGGTCGGTTGAATTGTTTCCTTATCATCTTTAAGATCCTAAACTGATTGGTAAAACTTGGCAAATTTGGATTTGAGGCATTGTTGTTTTACTGATCTGGCTAGTAGATTTCTGGCTTTGTTTCCTAGAGAATAATACTTTGCTTTCATTCTCTGCAAGTTAAGATCATATTCGAACAACAGTAAAGAGCGAAGTTTGTTTCTAAGTGCTAATAAGGAAGCTGAATTAATAGCATTAGGGTAATGTTTGTTTAATTCCTCTCCCCTTCTAATAGAGCTCAGATCCTCTTCAACCTGGTGCCTTCTTTGGGTAAGAGTTTGAGAGTTTATCTTCATAAGGATCCCCCTCATATAGGCTTTGTAAGTAGCCCATTGAGTAGTTATAGAAATGCCAGATGTGTAGTTCGTGTCGAAGAAGATAGAATGAGCTTCTATAATAGTTTTCCAATTAGCAGGATCTTCCACTAGAGAAGAGTTAAGTCTCCAGGGACACGAGATGTATGATTTATTCGAGTTGCCAACGGTAATGCTTATGGGAGCATGGTTGGACTGTGTAATTGTGCCTATCTCCAATGTGGTGATGTGTTGCAAAGTCTATTTGTCAGAAAGGAAGAAAGCTATCTTTGAGTGTGAGCGTTGGGAGGGAGATGTAGTATGTATAGTCCCTTTCCACCCAATGTTGGCATCTCCAGATGTTGTATAAGTCATTGGTGTGTAAGAAGCGGTTCAACGAGTAAGTGGAGGGATGTTTTCCTGAAGAAGAGTCCAGTTGGATGTTTCCAACTATATTGGAGTCTTCTCCAATAATTAAGTTGCCTTTTCTGAGTGACGAAATCCTGGCGTGTAGCTGTTTGCAAAATTGGATTTGGTTTGCGTTTGGACCATATACATTGACCAAAGTGTATTGGGTATTGTTGATGAGGCAACTCAAAATGTGAAAGCAGCCTTGGGGGTCAGCATATTCTGAAGTTAATTGAAAGTTCACTGTATCCTTTATTGCAGTCATAATGCCATTCTTCTTTTTGGGGTTAGATGCAAGGTATTGGGTAGAAAATTGCTTCATATTGTAAGTAGGGTGTCTTTTTCTTAGCGAGATGCGTTTCCTGAATGAAAATTATGTCTGCTTGGAGAGGGCAGGCTTCCTTGGCTAACGTCGATCTCTTGAATGGAGAATTAAGACCCCTAACATTAAGGGACACTAGTTTAAGCGCCATAGTTGTATAGGTGGAAGCTTGAGGGTTGCTTCCGATGGGTTATCATTAGAGATGAGCGAATTATTCAAAAATTCGATTCGGCTGATTCGCCGAATTTGCGGAATACATTTGATTCGATGCGAATTTATTCGCTGCGAATTTAACTTATTAAAAGGGTTTCTAGGCTTCAGAGAGCCTTTATATTAGTGCAGAACACTGTACCTTTCATTTAAATGCCCTTGGAGTCTGCTGGGGAAGAGAAATAATACTGTCAGTCAGTATGACATGCAGATGAGTGCCGTCGATCTTAGAATCACCGCACACTTCACTCATTTGGGCAGTCACGGGGCACGAAGAAGAAGAAGAAGAAGAAGAAGAATGAAAAGAAGAAGAAGAAGAAGAAGAAGAATGAAAAGAAGAAGAAGAAGAATGAAAAGAAGAAGAATGAAAAGAAGAATGAAAAGAAGAAGAAGAAGAATGAAAAGAAGAATGAAAAGAACAAGAAGAAGAATGAAAAGTAGAATGAAAAGAAGAATGAAAAGAAGAATGAAAAGAAGAAGAAGAAGAATGAAAAGAAGAATGAAAAGAAGAATGAAAAGAAGAAGAAGAAGAATGAAAAGAAGAAGAAGAAGAATGAAAAGAAGAAGAAGAAGAATGAAAAGAAGAAGAAGAATGAAAAGAAGAATGAAAAGAAGAATGAAAAGAAGAAGAAGAATGAAAAGAAGAATGAAAAGAAGAAGAAGAAGAAGAATGAAAAGAAGAAGAAGAAGAAGAAGAATGAAAAGAAGAATGAAAAGAAGAAGAAGAAGAAGAATGAAAAGAAGAAGAATGAAAAGAAGAAGAAGAAGAATGAAAAGAAGAATGAAAAGAAGAAGAAGAAGAATGAAAAGAAGAATGAAAAGAAGAAGAAGAAGAATGAAAAGAAGAAGAAGAATGAAAAGAAGAAGAAGAAGAATGAAAAGAAGAATGAAAAGAAGAAGAAGAAGAAGAATGAAAAGAAGAAGAAGAAGAATGAAAAGAAGAAGAAGAAGAATGAAAAGAAGAAGAAGAATGAAAAGAAGAATGAAAAGAAGAATGAAAAGAAGAAGAAGAAGAAGAAGAATGAAAAGAAGAAGAGAAGGAAGAAGAATGAAAAGAAGAGGAAGAAGAATGAAAAGAAGAAGAATGAAAAGAAGAGGAAGAATGAAAAGAAGAAGAAGAATGAAAAGAAGAAGAAGAATGAAAAGAAGAAGAATTCCAGTACAGCAAAAAGTGTATCTGCAGAGAGCTCCGCTATTTCTGACAGTTCTCTGACAGTTCCTTCACATTTACAGCGGTTGAAACATTGTATCTATTTGTTTCTGAATAAAAACATCTGTATCTTAAATGGAAACAAATAGATACAATGTTTCAACCGCTGTAAATGTGAAGGAACTGTCAGAGAACTGTCAGAAATAGCGGAGCTCTCTGCAGGGACACTTTTTGTCGGCTGTAGAAGGGATGAAAATCGGCCGATCGGGAAAAATTTGATTCGTGCATCCGAAGTTTGCTAATTTTCGGATTCGGTGCGAATCGAATTTTTCCTAATATTCGAAACGAATTCCACTTCACCAAGTTCGATTCGCTCATTTCTAGTTATCATGACTAGTGTTACCTGGTACATGTTTTTTATGATAGTCATTGTAGAGGTCACTCTGGTATATATGCGAAGTGAGAACTCTAATACAGAGGTCCTGGGAGAGTAAGGTAGGTCACGTATAGGCAATTTGCGTGGTTTCTGTTGTCGCAGATCACATGGAGGGTATAGGAGTATGTAGGACTAGTTGTTCCAATAGAGAACAGAAATGTATTTCTTCCTGTTGAGAAGTGTCACCTTGGATAGATTGGCGTATAATTTGATGCCCGGATGTGATTGAGGGAGAAGAGTCTGAGTTCTCGCTGCCGCCATAAGTTTTTCTTTGACATGGTAAAAGTGTATTCGAGCCAAAGCGTCTCTAGGGACTGAGGCAGGTAAGAAAGGGGGTTTTGGAATTCTATGTGCTCTGTCGATCGCTAGCTCCACATCAGTAAGCGATGGAATGAGGTGTTTCATTAGTTGTTGAAGATATGACATCAGGGTATCAAGGCCAACCGATTCTGGGATGCCACGGAATTTAATATTATTTCACCTTGAGCGGTCTTCTAGATCCGCTATTTGGAGTTCTAATTGTTGTAGTTCTGAGTCGTGACCTACATGAGCGTCTGGGCCGTGTACAGTTCGCTCATTTTGTTTTCAATATGGTTCAGACGTATTGCATGTTCATGTACAGTGTTTGATATAGGGGCCATGACTGCTGTTATGTCGCTATGCAGAGTTTGCCTTAAAAACAGCAACATATTCTTCATTGTGATTTCAGAACCTGGCTGGTCAGAAGCTGGGAATGCTTCAATAGCAGTTTGTAGCTGTGATTCATACTCATGGGGGATGGTAGGCATGTGGGATTCTGCCTGTGTGGGTTCCTCTATTCTGGGCCTTGATTTTGCTGGGCTCATTGTGGAGGGGGAAAGAAAAGGAGAAGACTCACCCGGGTTCCCATCATATAGCGCCATCAACTGATCAGGATCCTGCTTGTTGCACTGGATCCGCTGTCAGAGCTGGGATGGCTGAGGAGCTCTGTCAGTGAGCGACCATCAACGGAGCCGGCCGAACATGCCCCCCAGGAAGTACAATCATATAAATCCTGTGGCAATACATGAATCCAACCATAATGTAAGCAAAACATTCAAATTACAAAGACCAAGCCTATCGGAAAATAGGCTATTCAGTGTGGATCCAGAAATCATAAGGATAAAAGACATTAACTAAAAAGACATTCTAAACATAGCTAAAAATTTACTTTTGAACATTTGTTGACATAAAGAACAATTAGGATACATGTAAATTTCCAGAAACTAATACCCCCATGTATCCCACACAGCATGAAAAAGAGTGACCTGCTCTTTGAGCATATTTAAGGTATGACCAAGGGTTGTGAGAAAGTAGAGCTTGAGGAAGGGATAGTGCCAAAAATGAAGATGTCTCAAAATTCCCACACTTTATTAACCGCTTAAGAACCGCCCTATAGTAGATATACTGCTACAGGGCGGCCCCTGTGCGCAGGATCACATATATATGCAATTCTGCATTTCCAGGTAGGGGGCGCACGAGAGCCGCGCACCCTACCAGCGCTGCCGATCGCGACCCGGGTGTCAATCAGCGGGTCCCGGAGGGTGATTACCCGCCGGGACCCAATGATCACCGGCAGGGAGGAGGGCTGCTTTGTTTACCAACAGTCCTCCTCCCTGTCAGTTTGAGCACACTGCTCTGGATGGCTGAGCACAGCTGTTCTTAAGCGGTTAATAAAGTGTGGGAATTTTCATTTTTTCTAAATTTTTTTATTTATAGCGCCAAAAATAAAAAGTGCACAGGTGATCAAATACCACCAAAAGAAAGCTCTATTTGTGTGAAAAAAAATACATACATTTAATTTATGTACCGTATTGCATGGTCGTGCAGTTGTCAGTTAAACTAGTGCAGCACTGTACAGCAAAAAAAATGGTGTAAATAGCAGTATCTATTCTATACCATAGTTTGTAGATGCTATAACTTTCACACAAAGCAATCAATATACACTTATTGGGATTTTTTTTACCAAAACATGTAGCAGAATACATTTCTAAGTTTATGACTAACTTTGAGTTTACACTATATTTTTTTTAGCCGAAAATAAAAAATATTGTTTTTCTTCAAAATTATCTGTCTTTTTTTTGTTTATAACGCAAAAAATAAAAAAGTGCACAGGTGATCAAATACAACGGAAAGAAAGCTCTATTTGTGTGAAAAAAAGAACGTAAATTTAGTTTGGGTACAGCATTGCATGACCATGCAATGACCACGCAATTATCAGTTAAATTAGTGCAGTGCCAAGTAGCAAAAAGAGGCCTGGTCATTAAGGGAGGTAAATCCTCAGGATGGCAAGTAGTTAAATTGGCCTAGGTAGACTCCAGAAAGAGTGGTCAAATATTTCATAGCTCGCACCTCAGATATGGCTGTAAGAAGATGGTTTTGACAAGGAATTTCTACCGGTCTCCAGTAGCACAGAATTAATAGCCTTGCAGAAGGCAAAACGTGGGCACTCAGTTTTTTAGATCTTTTAGAAATCCCAGTAAATGGGAGAGCCAGAAGTGCAAAGGATTAAGTGGCATATCAACCAAAATTTGTTCCATGACCCCTTGAACCATGGCCCAAAATCCCCAGATCTGAGGACAGAACCCAAACACATCTCAAATATGTCTCTGATTCAGCTGGTTTATAGCATGTAGGACTACAGGGGTTTTATACCAATGCATCAAGATCTTGTATATATTTTCTTTATATGTTACACACCTAGAAGTTTTGGAAGTGGCTTCCTATGTCTTATGTCAGTTAGCTAGGGGTAAAGGACACTGAACAGCGTCAGCCCATTTCTGCATGTATAGGTGAGTATCTGCTGCCAAGGGGACTGTCTCCTCTAACAGTTTATATAACATACAGTAGATATTAAATGTGTCTGCGTTGGGCCCTGTGATCTAAAGTTAAAGACGGATTCAGGCTGTGGAAAAAAAATGACAAAATTGAAGGTATGCACAGGGCTGGTGCTAGACTATTTTGCGCCCTAGGCAAGACCAGCTACTTGTGCCCCCCTCCCCAAAAAATAAAAAAATATATAAAGATTTTTAAAAACAGTAGAAAATATTACATCAGCAAAGCATGGAAATGCTAAATTTCTTTTAATTTGCAAAAATAAGTTCCGTAAGATGCCACCAACACCAATATTAAAGACAAAATCAGTGTCACGGGCAGACTGTATCTGTGGCTGGCAATGGCGGGGTGACAGTTGCAGTGAGTGGTGGGTGACAGATCCACACTCTGACAGATCCCAGCCTGGAATTCCCCAGGTAATGGGGAAGATAAAACACTGACAGCAGGCAGCCCAGCCCACACACACACAGAGAACACCTGAACTGAGTGATCCCACACAGTGACAGATCCAACACAAGACACCACCACCAACACTGACACAGATCAGCAGACCCAGCAGGAACTAGAAGAGCAGGCTTTGGGATCGGGATGATGTCATCACTCACTGATGGCCGGGTTACACTCACACAGATGCAAGACATCAGAGTCAGACATTACCTTCCTTCACAGGTGCAGCTCCGCCTCCACTGATGCATGGGAAGAGAAGGGCTGGAATTACATAGTGATCAGCAGCCACCAACTGGCTTGCAGTAAGGGACTGAGTCTGAGAGGAACACAGGAAGAAGCGGCAGCCTAACTGCTACACTGGCCCCATACACCAGGCATCTTCCTCTGTCCTTTCTTTCTCCCCTGTGCCACCCCTCCCCTCAGCTGGAGGATCATTCTTGACGTGGTGGTGTCTCACACTGACAGAGTGCCGGCACATGCTGGCTCCAGGCACCCCTAGAGGACAGCGCGCCCTAGGTGGCCGTCTAGTTTGCCTAGTGGAAACACAGGCCCTGAGTATGCATAAAAAGAGACAAAGATTTCTTCCGGGCCTTGAGCTCCTCAAATGACAGCAATTTGCAAGTAACTGGGTTGATTAAATTATATAAATTGAATTTGCCAGCTTGTGCCCATGATAGCATCTGAGTGTAGGACAGGCTGTCTGGCATGCCTGGATTGTATAATATATTCATCAAATAAGAGCAGGACAGGGGTAAAGTATAGATATTATTACATGTGCACCACACCTTGACTGTAAAGACCATAGAGTTAAGCATACGTGTATGTGGTCCTAATTTGAACTGTATATCAGGGATTCCTGATATACAGGAAAGAATTTGCCTTAGATGGGAGGCTAAGTAATATTTAATAAATCAGGGGCCCCTAGACCTTCTTTGAAGCGTGGAGTAAGGAGACTAGATTGTGCAATCCTGGGCCAAGCTCAAAAGCAAAGCAGGGGTATTGACATTGTTAATGACATTATTTAAATCTACCATCCTCCTTGTGTTATCACCTGCCTGTCTTGCTAATACAAAACAAACTTGATCCTTATGTACAAGATTTGGTAGGATAGGGGCTAAACGGTTTGCTAAGTTTTTTTGTGAAGATTATGTAATTGGTGTTGAGTGGAGCAATAGTGTCAGGAGTCAGCAGCTGAGATGACCAGATCTGTGTAGCTACACAAAGAAACTGGGACCAAACAAAGTATAATGAAATACATTTATTGTCAGTATCAAAACGATATGCACACACCAGTAAATAGCAAACATAAGCAACAAGTGACCCCCAACCAAAAATGCCTAAATACCTAAAGCCTAGCAAACTAACTATATGCAATATGTATAAATATATACAATATGGGAAGCAAGGGTAACAGGGGCAACACGAGAAGAAGGGGGATCAGCACTGGGTAAAAGAACAAGGTGAGCAGCAGTAAGGGAACAGGATGCAAAGATAGTTCCAGAGCCAGATGGCTCTGGCAACAAGCAAGGCTATCAAAATACTGATGCAAGGAGTAATAGCAGAGGTGGAACTTAAAGCGGAGCTCCACCCAAAAGGGGAAGTTCCGCTTTAAGGTTTTTCCCCCTGATCCCCATTAAGGATTGGCACCTTTGGGGAGCAGGTACCCGAATTTGACAGGTACCTGCTCCGACTTCCGCTTTGATCGCCTAGGCGATCAGAAGCAGAAGTTGTCCTCCTCCCCTCCCTTCCTGTCACGTGTCCCAGAAGACTACGGGGCAATTCAGAAAGCGTAGTGCTTTTCGCGCATGAGCAGTGGGCCGCAGGCTGTCACAGTCGGGTGCCCACACTGAAGATGCCAGGGACAGAAGGTGGCCGGTGAAAACAGTGGTGGCGAGGACACCGCTGGACCGAGGGACAGGTAAGTGTCTGTATTTTAAAAGTCAGCAACTACAGTTTTTGTAGCTGCTGACTAGAGATGAGCGAATCGAAGTAGGCGAAGTGGAATTCGTTTCGAAAATTAGGAAAATTTCGATTCGCGTCGAATCCGAAAATAAGCAGACTTCGGATGCACGAATCAAATTTTTCCCGATCGGCCGATTTTCATCCCTTCTACAGCCGGCAAAAAGTGTCCCTGCAGAGAGCTCCGCTATTTCTGACAGTTCTCTGACAGTTCCTTCACATTTACAGCGGTTGAAACATTGTATCTATTTGTTTCCATTTAGGATACAGATGTTTTTATTCGGAAACAAATAGATACAATGTTTCAACCGCTGTAAATGTGAAGGAACTGTCAGAGAACTGTCAGAAATAGCGGAGCTCTCTGCAGATACACTTCACAGGAAAATCAAAATTTTTCCTAAAATGGCGGCGACATGTGCGGCGACGGAGCGGGGATGTCTGGGAAGGCGCGCAGACAAGGCGCGCTGACCCATAATGCATTCATTCATGACATGTGATCGCATTAGCCAATCAGCAGCCAGCCAGCCAGCCAGCACAGTGTAATGGTCGAGCTATAAATGGTGGCCATTTTAGAATTCTCCATTTGCCTCCAGTCATTCAACAGAGGCAGACCTGGCTGTATGCAGGGAGAGAGTTAGGGACAGAGAAACGTTAGTTAGGGCCACAGAATCATTACTTAGGGCCATAGAAACGTTACATAGGGCCACAGAAACGTTTACTTAGGGCCACAGAATCGTTAGTTAGGGCCACAGAAACGTTACTTAGGGACACAGAATTGTTACTCAGGGACAGACAGAATTGTTACTGAGGGATACAGAATTGTTACTGAGGGCCACAGAATCGTTACTTAGGGCCACAGAAACGTTACTTAGGGCCACAGAATTGTTACTTAGGGACAGACACAGAATTGTTACTGAGGGACACAGATTTGTTACTGAGGGCCACAGAATCGTTACTTAGGGCCACAGAATTGTTACTTAAGGACAGACACAGAATTGTTACTGAGGGACACAGATTTGTTACTGAGGGCCACAGAATTGTTACTTAGGGCCACAGAAACGTTACTTAGGGCCACAGAATTGTTACTTAGGGACAGACACAGAATTGTTACTGAGGGCCACAGAATAGTTACTTAGGGCCACAGAATTGTTACTTAGGGACAGACACAGAATTGTTAGTGAGGGACACAAATTTGTTACTGAGGGCCACAGAATCGTTACTTAGGGCCACAGAAACGTTACTTAGGGCCACAGAATTGTTACTTAGGGACAGACACAGAAATGTTATTGAGGGACACAGAATTGTTACTGAGGGCCACAGAACCGTTACTTAGGGCCACAGAAACGTTACTTAGGGCCACAGAATTGTTACTTAGGGACAGACACAGAATTGTTACTGAGGGACACAGATTTGTTACTGAGGGCCACAGAATCGTTACTTAGGGCCACAGAATTGTTACTTAGGGACAGACACAGAATTGTTATTGAGGGACACAGAATTGTTACTGAGGGCCACAGAAACGTTACTTAGGGCCACAGAAACGTTACTTAGGGCCACAGAATTGTTACTTAGGGACAGACACAGAATTGTTATTGAGGGACACAGAATTGTTACTAAGGGCCACAGAAACGTTACTTAGGGCCACAGAATCGTTACTTAGGGCCACAGAAACGTTACTCAGGGCCACAGAAACGTTACTTAGGGACACAGAATTGTTACTCAGGGACTGACAGAATTGTTACTGAGGGATACAGAATTGTTACTGAGGGCCACAGAAACGTTACTTAGGGCCACAGAAACGTTACTTAGGGCCACAGAATTGTTACTTAGGGACAGACACAGAATTGTTATTGAGGGACACAGAATTGTTACTGAGGGCCACAGAAACGTTACTTAGGGCCACAGAAACGTTACTTAGGGCCACAGAATCGTTACTTAGGGCCACAGAAACGTTACTTAGGGCCACAGAATTGTTACTTAGGGACAGACACAGAATTGTTATTGAGGGACACAGAATTGTTACTGAGGGCCACAGAACTGTTACTGAGGGCCACAGAAACGTTACTTAGGGCCACAGAAACGTTACTTAGGGCCACAGAATCGTTACTTAGGGCCACAGAAATGTTACTTAGGGCCACAGAAACGTTACTTAGGGCCACAGAATTGTTACTTAGGGACAGACACAGAATTGTTACTGAGGGCCACAGAATTGTTACTGAGGGCCACAGAACCGTTACTTAGGGCCACAGAAACGTTACTTAGGGCTACAGAAACGTTACTTAGGGCCACAGAATTGTTACTTAGGGACAGACACAGAATTGTTATTGAGGGACACAGAATTGTTACTGAGGGCCACAGAACTGTTACTTAGGGCCACAGAACCGTTACTTAGGGCCACAGAAACGTTACTTAGGGACAGACACAGAATTGTTACTGAGGGACACAGATTTGTTACTGAGGGCCACAGAAACGTTACTTAGGGCCACAGAAACGTTACTTAGGGCCACAGAATCGTTACTTAGGGCCACAGAAATGTTACTTAGGGCCACAGAAACGTTACTTAGGGCCACAGAATTGTTACTTAGGGACAGACACAGAATTGTTACTGAGGGCCACAGAATTGTTACTGAGGGCCACAGAACCGTTACTTAGGGCCACAGAAACGTTACTTAGGGCTACAGAAACGTTACTTAGGGCCACAGAATCGTTACTTAGGGACACAGAAACGTTACTTAGGGCCACAGAAACTTTACTTAGGGCCACAGAATTGTTACTTAGGGACAGACACAGAATTGTTACTGAGGGATACAGAATTGTTACTGAGGGACACAGAACCGTTACTTAGGGCCACAGAAATGTTACTTAGGGCCACAGAAACGTTACTTAGGGCCACAGAATCGTTACTTAGGGCCACAGAAACGTTACTTAGGGCCACAGAAACGTTACTTAGGGCTACAGAAACGTTACTTAGGGCTACAGAAACGTTACTTAGGGCCACAGAATCGTTACTTAGGGACACAGAAACGTTACTTAGGGCCACAGAAACTTTACTTAGGGCCACAGAATTGTTACTTAGGGACAGACACAGAATTGTTACTGAGGGATACAGAATTGTTACTGAGGGACACAGAACCGTTACTTAGGGCCACAGAAATGTTACTTAGGGCCACAGAAACGTTACTTAGGGCCACAGAATCGTTACTTAGGGCCACAGAAACGTTACTTAGGGCCACAGAAACGTTACTTAGGGCCACAGAATTGTTACTCAGGGACAGACACAGAATTCTTACTCAGGGACAGACACAGAATTGTTACTCAGGGACACAGAATTGTTACTGAGGGACACAGAATTGTTACTCAGGGACACAGAATTCTTACTCAGGGACAGACACAGAATTGTTACTCAGGGACACAGAATTGTTACTGAGGGACACAGAATTGTTACTGAGGGACACAGAATTGTTACTCAGGGACAGACACAGAATTGTTACTCAGAGACAGACACAGAATTGTTACTGAGGGACACAGAATTGTTACTGAGGGCCACAGAACTGTTACTTAGGGCCACAGAAACGTTACTCAGGGACACAGAATTGTTACTCAGGGACAGACACAGAATTGTTACTCAGGGAAAGACACAGAATTGTTACTGAGGGACACAGAATTGTTACTGAGGGACACAGAATTGTTACTGAGGGACACAGAATTGTTACTGAGGGCCACAGAACTGTTACTTAGGGCCACAGAAACGTTACTCAGGGACACAGAATTGTTAATCAGGGACAGACACAGAATTCTTACTCAGGGACAGACACAGAATTGTTACTCAGGGACACAGAATTGTTACTGAGGGACACAGAATTGTTACTGAGGGCCACAGAATCGTTACTTAGGGCCACAGAAATGTTACTTAGGGCCACAGAAACATTACTTAGGGCAACAGAAACGTTACTTAGGGACACAGAATTGTTACTCAGGGACAGACACAGAATTCTTACTCAGGGACAGACACAGAATTGTTACTCAGGGACACAGAATTGTTACTCAGGGACACATAATTGTTACTGAGGGACACAGAATTGTTACTCAGGGACACAGAATTGTTACTGAGGGACACAGAATTGTTACTGAGGGACACAGAATTGTTACTCAGGGACAGACACAGAATTGTTACTCAGGGACAGACACAGAATTGTTACTGAGGTACACAGAATTGTTACTGAGGGCCACAGAACTGTTACTTAGGGCCACAGAAACGTTACTTAGGGCTACAGAAACGTTACTTAGGGCCACAGAATCGTTACTTAGGGACACAGAAACGTTACTTAGGGACACAGAAACGTTACTTAGGGCCACAGAAACTTTACTTAGGGCCACAGAATTGTTACTTAGGGACAGACACAGAATTGTTACTGAGGGATACAGAATTGTTACTGAGGGACACAGAACCGTTACTTAGGGCCACAGAAATGTTACTTAGGGCCACAGAAACGTTACTTAGGGCCACAGAATCGTTACTTAGGGCCACAGAAACGTTACTTAGGGCCACAGAAACGTTACTTAGGGCCACAGAATTGTTACTCAGGGACAGACACAGAATTCTTACTCAGGGACAGACACAGAATTGTTACTCAGGGACACAGAATTGTTACTGAGGGACACAGAATTGTTACTGAGGGACACAGAATTGTTACTCAGGGACACAGAATTGTTACTGAGGGACACAGAATTGTTACTGAGGGACAGAATTGTTACTGAGGGACACAGAATTGTTACTGAGGGACACAGAATTGTTACTCAGGGACAGACACAGAATTGTTACTCAGAGACAGACACAGAATTGTTACTGAGGGACACAGAATTGTTACTGAGGGCCACAGAACTGTTACTTAGGGCCACAGAAACGTTACTCAGGGACACAGAATTGTTACTCAGGGACAGACACAGAATTGTTACTCAGGGACAGACACAGAATTGTTACTGAGGGACACAGAATTGTTACTGAGGGACACAGAATTGTTACTGAGGGCCACAGAACTGTTACTTAGGGCCACAGAAACGTTACTCAGGGACACAGAATTGTTAATCAGGGACAGACACAGAATTCTTACTCAGGGACAGACACAGAATTGTTACTCAGGGACACAGAATTGTTACTGAGGGACACAGAATTGTTACTGAGGGCCACAGAATCGTTACTTAGGGCCACAGAAATGTTACTTAGGGCCACAGAAACATTACTTAGGGCAACAGAAACGTTACTTAGGGACACAGAATTGTTACTCAGGGACAGACACAGAATTCTTACTCAGGGACAGACACAGAATTGTTACTCAGGGACACAGAATTGTTACTCAGGGACACAGAATTGTTACTGAGGGACACAGAATTGTTACTCAGGGACACAGAATTGTTACTGAGGGACACAGAATTGTTACTGAGGGACACAGAATTGTTACTCAGGGACAGACACAGAATTGTTACTCAGGGACAGACACAGAATTGTTACTGAGGTACACAGAATTGTTACTGAGGGCCACAGAACTGTTACTTAGGGCCACAGAAACGTTACTCAGGGACACAGAATTGTTACTCAGGGACAGACACAGAATTGTTACTCAGGGACAGACACAGAATTGTTACTGAGGGACACAGAATTGTTACTGAGGGACACAGAATTGTTACTGAGGGACACAGAACTGTTACTTAGGGCCACAGAAACGTTACTCAGGGACACAGAATTGTTAATCAGGGACAGACACAGAATTCTTCCTCAGGGACAGACACAGAATTGTTACTGAGGGACACAGAATTGTTACTGAGGGACACAGAATTGTTACTGAGGGCCACAGAATCGTTACTTAGGGCCACAGAAACGTTACTTAGGGCCACAGAAACGTTACTTAGGGCAACAGAAACGTTACTTAGGGACACAGAATTGTTACTCAGGGACAGACACAGAATTCTTACTCAGGGACAGACACAGAATTGTTACTCAGGGACACAGAATTGTTACTCAGGGACACAGAATTGTTACTGAGGGACACAGAATTGTTACTCAGGGACAGACACAGAATTGTTACTGAGGGACACAGAATTGTTACTGAGGGACACAGAATTGTTACTGAGGGCCACAGAACTGTTACTTAGGGCCACAGAAACGTTACTCAGGGACACAGAATTGTTACTCAGGGACAGACACAGAATTGTTACTCAGGGACACAGAATCGTTGAATTAAAGAGTATGTCAGACAACATGCAGAGGAGTGGCAGAGGAGGCAATGTTTTAGGAGCGAGCAGACGTGGCAGCAGAGGAAGGGGTCGAGGCAGCACTATTCGCAGCCAGAGGCCAGTGCTCCCGGTGTCATCCAGTACAGTGAGGAAGAGCTAACAGAGGGCGGTCAGGAACGGGGGGAGACATCCGCCTCTTCAGCAGCCAGGCGAAGAAGTAGTGGCGAGGAGAGTGGCTCGGTAGCCGGTCTAGAGACAGGTCTGTCTCCTGACCCACACGCAGCCGAGGGGGCTAGTAGTGAGGCGGAGACCCTAATTGATGATGATGAGGCTGATCGCACTTGGCAGCCTCGTCGTCATCAGGCTATTGCTTCCGCATCATCAGGAGAAGAGGGTGGCAGCTTGGCAGCGAACAAAACAGTCGGTGGGTTGTCTCCATCGCCACACTCTGCCATGTGCCACTTTCAGGTCTCCTCACACACTGCTGGTGTGTTCCATTTTTTGTCATAGGGTGCTGGCAGATTACGGGCCTCCCATAGCTGGTGCCAGGCCCCTAATCTGCCATGGGCCCCTGTACCGCCTCCTCATGCTGCTGCCAGGTCCACAGTGTCTCATGCCATGTGCCACTTTCAGTTCTCCTCACACTGCTGGTGTGTTCCATTTTTTGTCATAGGGTGCTGGCAGATTACGGGCCTCCCATAGCTGCTGCCAGGCCCCTAATCTGCCATGGGCCCCTATACCGCCTCCTCATGCTGCTGCGAAGTCCAGAGTCTCTCATGGGTCCCTGTACGGCCTCCCATTGCTGCTGTCTCCATCACCACACTCTGCCATGTGCCACTTTCAGGTCTCCTCACACACTGCTGGTGTGTTCAATTTTTTTGACATAGGGTGCTGGCAGATTACGGGCCTCCCATAGCTGCTGCCAGGCCCCTAATCTGCCATGGGCCCCTATACCGCCTCCTCATGCTGCTGCGAAGTCCAGAGTCTCTCATGGGTCCCTGTACGGCCTCCCATTGCTGCTGTCTCCATCGCCACACTCTGCCATGTGCCACTTTCAGGTCTCCTCACACACTGCTGGTGAGTTCCATTTTTTGACATAGGGTGCTGGCAGATTACGGGCCTCCCATAGCTGCTGCCAGGCCCCTAATCTGCCATGGGCCCCTATAGCGCCTCCTCATGCTGCTGCCAGGTCCAGAGTGTCTCATGGGTCCCTGTACGGCCTCCCATTGCTGCTGTCTCCATCGCCACACTCTGCCATGTGCCACTTTCAGGTCTCCTCACACTGCTGGTGTGTTCCATTTTTTGTCATAGGGTGCTGGCAGATTACGGGCCTCCCATAGCTGCTGCCAGGCCCCTAATCTGCCATGGGCCCCTATACCGCCTCCTCATGCTGCTGCCAGGTCCAGAGTGTCTCATGGGTCCCTGTACGGCCTCCCATTGCTGCTGTCTCCATCGCCACACTCTGCCATGTGCCACTTTCAGGTCTCCTCACACACTGCTGGTGTGTTCCATTTTTTGTCATAGGGTGCTGGCAGATTACGGGCCTCCCATAGCTGCTGCCAGGCCCCTAATCTGCCATGGGCCCCTGTACCGCCTCCTCATGCTGCTGCCAGGTCCACAGTGTCTCATGCCATGTGCCACTTTCAGGTCTCCTCACACTGCTGGTGTGTTCCATTTTTTGTCATAGGGTGCTGGCAGATTACGGGCCTCCCATAGCTGCTGCCAGGCCCCTAATCTGCCATGGGCCCCTATAGCGCCTCCTCATGCTGCTGCCAGGACCAGAGTGTCTCATGGGTCCTTGTACGGCCTCCCATTGCTGCTGTCTCCATCGCCACACTCTGCCATGTGCCACTTTCAGGTCTCCTCACACACTGCTGGTGTGTTCAATTTTTTTGACATAGGGTGCTGGCAGATTACGGGCCTCCCATAGCTGCTGCCAGGCCCCTAATCTGCCATGGGCCCCTATACCGCCTCCTCATGCTGCTGCGAAGTCCAGAGTCTCTCATGGGTCCCTGTACGGCCTCCCATTGCTGCTGTCTCCATCGCCACACTCTGCCATGTGCCACTTTCAGGTCTCCTCACACACTGCTGGTGAGTTCCATTTTTTGACATAGGGTGCTGGCAGATTACGGGCCTCCCATAGCTGCTGCCATGTGCCACTTTCAGGTTTCCTCACACACTGCTGGTGTGTTCCATTTTTTGACATAGGGTCCTGGCAGATTACGGACCTCCCATAGCTGCTGCCAGGCCCCTAATCTGCCATGGGCCCCTATAGCGCCTCCTCATGCTGCTGCCAGGTCCAGAGTGTCTCATGGGTCCCTGTACGGCCTCCCATTGCTGCTGTCTCCATCGCCACACTCTGCCATGTGCCACTTTCAGGTCTCCTCACACTGCTGGTGTGTTCCATTTTTTGTCATAGGGTGCTGGCAGATTACGGGCCTCCCATAGCTGCTGCCAGGCCCCTAATCTGCCATGGGCCCCTATACCGCCTCCTCATGCTGCTGCCAGGTCCAGAGTGTCTCATGGGTCCCTGTACGGCCTCCCATTGCTGCTGTCTCCATCGCCACACTCTGCCATGTGCCACTTTCAGGTCTCCTCACACACTGCTGGTGTGTTCCATTTTTTGTCATAGGGTGCTGGCAGATTACGGGCCTCCCATAGCTGCTGCCAGGCCCCTAATCTGCCATGGGCCCCTGTACCACCTCCTCATGCTGCTGCCAGGTCCACAGTGTCTCATGCCATGTGCCACTTTCAGGTCTCCTCACACTGCTGGTGTGTTCCATTTTTTGTCATAGGGTGCTGGCAGATTACGGGCCTCCCATAGCTGCTGCCAGGCCCCTAATCTGCCATGGGCCCCTATACCGCCTCCTCATGCTGCTGCCAGGTCCAGAGTGTCTCATGGGTCCCTGTACGGCCTCCCATTGCTGCTGTCTCCATCGCCACACTCTGCCATGTGCCACTTTCAGGTCTCCTCACACTGCTGGTGTGTTCCATTTTTTGTCATAGGGTGCTGGCAGATTACGGGCCTCCCATTGCTGCTGCCAGGCCCCTAATCTGCCATGGGCCCCTATACCGCCTCCTCATGCTGCTGCGAAGTCCAGAGTCTCTCATGGGTCCCTGTACGGCCTCCCATTGCTGCTGTCTCCATCGCCACACTCTGCCATGTGCCACTTTCAGGTCTCCTCACACACTGCTGGTGTGTTCAATTTTTTTGTCATAGGGTGCTGGCAGATTACGGGCCTCCCATAGCTGCTGCCAGGCCCCTAATCTGCCATGGGCCCCTATACCGCCTCCTCATGCTGCTGCCAGGTCCAGAGTGTCTCATGGGTCCCTGTACGGCCTCCCATTGCTGCTGTCTCCATCGCCACACTCTGCCATGTGCCACTTTCAGGTCTCCTCACACACTGCTGGTGTGTTCCATTTTTTGTCATAGGGTGCTGGCAGATTACGGGCCTCCCATAGCTGCTGCCAGGCCCCTAATCTGCCATGGCCCCTGTACCGCCTCCTCATGCTGCTTCCAGGTCCACAGTGTCTCATGCCATGTGCCACTTTCAGGTCTCCTCACACTGCTGGTGTGTTCCATTTTTTGTCATAGGGTGCTGGCAGATTACGGGCCTCCCATAGCTGCTGCCAGGCCCCTAATCTGCCATGGGCCCCTATAGCGCCTCCTCATGCTGCTGCCAGGTCCAGAGTGTCTCATGGGTCCCTGTACGGCCTCCCATTGCTGCTGTCTCCATCGCCACACTCTGCCATGTGCCACTTTCAGGTCTCCTCACACTGCTGGTGTGTTCCATTTTTTGTCATAGGGTGCTGGCAGATTACGGGCCTCCCATAGCTGCTGCCAGGCCCCTAATCTGCCATGGGCCCCTATACCGCCTCCTCATGCTGCTGCGAAGTCCAGAATCTCTCATGGGTCCCTGTACGGCCTCCCATTGCTGCTGTCTCCATCGCCACACTCTGCCATGTGCCACTTTCAGGTCTCCTCACACACTGCTGGTGTGTTCAATTTTTTTGACATAGGGTGCTGGCAGATTACGGGCCTCCCATAGCTGCTGCCAGGCCCCTAATCTGCCATGGGACCCTATACCGCCTCCTCATGCTGCTGCGAAGTCCAGAGTCTCTCATGGGTCCCTGTATGGCCTCCCATTGCTGCTGTCTCCATCGCCACACTCTGCCATGTGCCACTTTCAGGTCTCCTCACACTGCTGGTGGGTTCCATTTTTTGTCATAGGGTGCTGGCAGATTACGGGCCTCCCATAGCTGCTGCCAGGCCCCTAATCTGCCATGGGCCCCTATACCACCTCCTCATGCTGCTGCCAGGTCCAGAGTCTCTCATGGGTCCCTGTACGGCCTCCCATTGCTGCTGTCTCCATCGCCACACTCTGCCATGTGCCACTTTCAGGTCTTCTCACACTGCTGGTGGGTTCCATTTTTTGTCATAGGGTGCTGGCAGATTACGGGCCTCCCATAGCTGCTGCCAGGCCCCTAATCTGCCATGGGCCCCCGTACCGACTCCTCATGCTGCTGCCAGGCCCGTAATCTGTCATGGGCCCCTGTTGTCGCTTGTTGGCATATTCCGCTCGTTCAGATGCTCCTTCTCCTGCTACTCCTCTTCACAGATTCCGTCAGCAGTCTTTCTTGGAATCCGTTTCCAAGAGACAACAGTTTGCGAGCACGCACCCGACGGTGCAGAAGCTGAACGTCCTCCTGTCCAAGTTGCTGCTGCCAGGCTCGTAATCTGTCATGCGCCCCTCTACCGCCTCCTCATGCTGCTGCCAGGTCCAGAGTGTGTCATGGGTCCCTGTACGGCCTCCCATTGCTGCTGCCAGGCCCGTAATCTGCCATGGGCCCCCGTACCAACTCCTCATGCTGCTGCCAGGCCCGTAATCTGTCATGGGCCCCTGTACCGCCTCTTCATGCTGCTGCCAGGTCCAGAGTGTGTCATGGGTCCCTGTACGGCCTCCCATTGCTGCTGTCTCCATCGCCACACTCTGCCATGTGCCACTTTCAGGTCTCCTCACACTGCTGGTGGTTTCCATTTTTGTCATAGGGTGCTGTATGGCCTCCCATTGCTGCTGCCTCCACCGCCACACTGTGGCTCCACACTCTGGTTTTGGCCCCGTGACTGCCCAAATGAGTGAAGTGTGCGGTGATTCTAAGATCGACGGCACTCATCTGCATGTCATACTGACTGTCAGTATTATTTCTCTTCCCCAGCAGACTCCAAGGGCATTTATATTAAAGGTACAGTGTTCTGCACTAATATAAAGTCTCTCTGAAGCCTAGAAACACCCTTTTATAAGTTAAATTCGCAGCGAATATATTCGTCTCGAATCGAAATTTTTCCACGAATTCGCCGAATCAGTCGAATCGAATTTTTGAATACTTCGCTCATCTCTACTGCTGACTTTTATTTTTTTTCAGCTGGTGCTTTAAATACCCTCCCAGCAGGTGTGGGCAGGTGGAGCTGATTGTGGGAACCTGCTGGGAGAAACCTGCTGGTAGTCACTGGAACTGCAGCTATCTGCCCAGAGAACCACAATACCATCAGCAGGTGAACTCGGTCCTAACAGTTCCCTGGCCTTAATGAGTGGCCTCTGGATGCTCCACCATATCCCACCACCGGTGCCTTGAAGCTGACTGGGCACCCCACCGCCAGGGTCCAGGAGCTGACTGAGTATCCAACCGCCAGGATCTGGAGGCTGACTGAGTACCCCGTCACCAGGGTTTGAAAACTGACTGGGCTCCCTGCTGGTCAGATCCCTGAGGAGGTGCAACATTTGGAGCTTACAATTCTTGAATGCAGCATAAGTCCCAATGCTGGGACTCCAAAGGCAGCTTGAAGGCTTAACCGCAGATTCCTTGGTCCATACTGATACCCTGATGCCAGGTGTCCCATCACAACTGGACCTTTCCCATTTAAGTAGCTAGAGACTTCCTCGCATCTTAACTGCCACTCAGGTCTACCCAAAGCATAGGTTACCCACCCAGGGTCCCCAAATGCACCTGGGATCGCAGAGATATCACCTAGGTCAGGACAAAGCTCAAATGGAACTCTGCCCTTCTCCAGAAGACTTCTACTACTGGGGCTGTTATAGCTGGTGTAGCTCTCACATTCAAAGTGGGTATCTGGACCTCCTGGCTTAGGTGCAACAGGAGCAAACTGCTGCAAAGAGAAGTCAGAACAGGCAACAATAGGGATCTTAGACCAGCCAGGTAACCCATGCAAACTACATGACAATAGAAACCCAAAAGCCCCAGTCCCATCAGCAGCTGGGGGCTTAAAACAGTCAAAGTCCAGCTGGGCAGCAGATAAGGAATTGGCATAGTCTGGCTGGACAGCAGGTAGGGAATCGCCATTGTACGTCTGGGCAGCGACCTGGGAATTGGCATAGTCAGATATAGCAGATGACAGGGGATCACCCAAGGAAAGCTTGGCAGCAAACAGCAAGTCATCAGAGAAGGACTTGGCAGTGGACTGCAGATCAGAGGAGGGCCTGACAACAAGCAGCAGGTCATCAGAGGCAGGTTTGGCAGAGGATAGCAGGTCATCAGCGGCAGACTGAACCCCATCAGCAGACATGGAGGCAGACTGAACCCCATCAGCAGGCATAGGGGTAGGCTGAACCCCATCAGCAGACATAGGGACAGGCTGAAATTCATTAGCAGACATAGCAACAGGCTGAACCTCATCAGCAAGCATAGAGGCAGGCTGAACCCCACCTGCAAGCATAGAGCAGGCAAAATGGAAGAATGGACCCATCAGCAGGCAACATGGAGGAGAAATGAACCTCATCATCAGACAGCATGGAATCTGGAACTGACAGGATAACAGTTGAGGCAGCAATGGATAGTGGCCAGGGTATATGAGCAGGAGAAAATGTCTGTTTCTTTTTTGGTTTTGGTACTAGTCCTTAAAACAGTTGCATGGTACTGGCCAGAGTGTACTGCTGATAGAAAAGTAGTAACAGTACTTGGAGGTTTAGCAGAAAGGGTAACAAAAGTAGAGGAAGAGGTTTGGGAAGTTGCTATGGGTGCTATAGGCAGGGCCGTGGATAAGGGGGTCCTTCTGTACGGGGCTGAGGCCAGCAGAGGGACCCAGGCAGCTGGGTGAATTGGGTGTGGGCAGAGAGGGTGACTGGTGTGGCAGGGGGGCAATTACTGGACTGTATTTCTCTCTCTGCAGCAGCTGAAAGCTGGTTTCCTTTCCTCTTTCTCCCGCTGGCTTTCAGTTACTGCAGAGAGAACCAAAAAGGGGACTGGCTACAGTAATACCCCCCCACTACACCCATCACTCTCCCTGTGCACCATACATTCCCCCCTGCTGCCCAGACCCTCCTGTGTGCCCCCACAGTGCTGCTGGCTTTCTTCCTCTCCTTTCCAACGGCAGCTGTAAGCACACAAAAGGATCCTTCTGGATGGAGAGTGGTCCGGTAAATATGTCACATTTACCAGCCCCTTCCTTTCCTGAACAAACACAATCAGTATTGATCACTCACTGTGTTCATTCATAACTAAAGCATAGTAAACTGGGGGTTTTTTGGGGAGGGAGGCCCTGTCAGCCATGTCTATAGGGAGAGCCTTCAATGGATTATGTAAACAGAAGTGCGAGCGCCTTAAAAATAAAAATAGGAAGCTGCTAGTTAACCAATATCACCTTGGATCATAAATAGTATAAAGAAAGGAGCAGCGCTAAAATAATTATGATAATATTATCAGTAAATCAATAAAATCAATGGATGATATCCAATGGTTGATATCCAAGTAAAATGGTAAAAATAGTTTCAGTAAAAAATAAATTAGATAAAGGTGACTCTTGTGCTCTGGTAACTCTGGACCCGGTATCAGTGCAATAATGGTGAAAGTAATGCGCACTCACCGGACGCGCATGTATAATGCGCCTTATGTTAATATTCCAGATGTCATCAGAAAGGAGAGGGTCAGGAACTAGAAGGTCTTCCCCCTAGGATCCTTTAGGGCTTTACAGGTGATCCTCATCCTCTGGGGTTCCCCTTTAAAGATGATCCGTCTGAAAATTTAGAGAGCTCCCTCAGAGGGTAGGAACAAGGATACGCCCATAGTGTAGTAAGTATGAACAATTTTATTGCGATCAGATGCATCAAAAGGGTAAAAAGAGCAGACAGTAATCGATCAGGACTAACCATCCAATTTTTAAAGACGGCCACCGGAGCTCCACGTTGCTCTGGCGGCGTGACGTCACGGCGTGATGTGGCTCCTCCTGACCGCGTCATCCACCGTTCGTATATATAGAGAGATCGGCGCATGCGCATTAAGCAACTGCCATTTTGGTTTTATTATATACAGGAACAGAGCAGACAGACTTCTGAGTATCTGAATCCTGCAACTTGTAAACGATGAAAGGGAACTCAACAAAGTGACATTCCCTGGGGTACTGAAGTTAAGGTAGTAAACCTAGATACCCTCAATGTGATCTGAATATATAATAAAAGCAGTAAATATATAATGGAATCAGTGTGTCACTAATTAGGGGACAGTGCTCAATGTGCATGTGCGAGACAACAAAGAACCCTGATTCCAAGAATCTTAATGAGATACATATCCCGGTTCATAAGAGTATTAGTACAAATGTTACAACATCAATATTTGGAATATTCTCAATATAAACATTGAAATATATAGAGTTTAAGCATATATGAATGGGTGCATTATTATGCACACAATTCATACCCCAGGAGTAGAAGAAATTAAAAAGAATAAACTGGCGTATAAATAATACAAAAATATATAAAAATATATAAAAATATTAAACCAAGTTACAAATAAATAACATATCAAGAAAAGAAAAAGAACCCAAATATAGAATAGAATAACTAAAAGTCCATATAATCGTATAAAATGAACCAGACCATAGAAGAAAATAATGGTCCGTAAAAATGTATTAAATTAATCCACTTATGTCGTTAATAAATTGCGATGATAAAAAAATATATATAGAATCAAACGGGATAAAAAATGGTATAAAAAATGATGAAGAATAAAAGGTATATAAATAGGAAAAAAAAGGGGGGGGGTGCACACAACCTCCTATAAAAGAATAATACAGACCCATAAAAGCTCAACTATTTTCAATAAAACAATTAATGTCAATTTCAATGTTATGGCCATTGGGATGCAGGGTACGGAGCTCATGGATCCATCTCATTTCCAGTTGGGATACTGCCCTTCTTTTATGTATTCCCCTCCAATGGAGTTTTATTAGATCAATGCTGGTAAATTTTAATGATGTTGGGTCTTTATTGTGGACCCGTCTATAGTGATTAGAAAGTGAATGTTCCTTATACCCACGCTTGATATTATTTAGGTATTCACGTAGTCTGTCCCTAAGTCGTCTTGTTGTACGGCAAATATACTGTAATTTACACAGACATTCAAGAAGATAGACTACAAATTTACTGTTGCATGTGATACATTTGTCAATGTTATAGGTTTTCCCAGTTATTTGTGATATAAACAAAGTTAATGTTTCCTACTTTTTTCACATGTGCAAATCATGCATTTGTTACATGGGTAGTAACCTTTCAGATCTTTAAAGAGGGATATATCTTCAGGAGGGGGTTAATCACATTCGGAGCTAAATAGTGCTGGAGACTTTTAGCCTTACGATAAATAATTTCTGGTCTTTCTGGCAGTATTTTTGTTAAGACCGGATCAGTTTTTAATATTTTCCAATTCTTATTAATTATATGGTTAATTGCCCTATACTGGGTGGAGTATGTAGTAATAAATGGGCAAATTTGACTCTTTTTCTCTTTCACCTTATCTTTTAATAAATCTTCCCTGTTGAGTTGTGATACTGAATCAATAGTTCTATCCAGATTATCTGCATTGTATCCTTTTTCCAGGAACCTATTTTTTAAAATTTGGGACTGGTTATGGAATGTATCCAGATCGGTACAGTTCCTTCTTATTCTTGTGAATTGGCCTTTTGGTATGTTCACCAACCACATAGGGTGGTGGCAACTATTCTTTGGTATGAAACTGTTACGATCTGTCTTTTTAAAAAAATATTTAGTAATTAGTCGGCCATTATAGTTTAAAAGTGTGAGGTCCAAAAAATTAATTTCCTTAATGTTATATGTATAAGTTAAGTCAATATTTAGGTCATTATCATTAAGAGTGTTGAAAAAATTCACTAAGGCTTGTTCCTCACCATTCCAAAGCAGAAAGATGTCATCTATATACCTCCTGTAAAACGTAAGCTTGGGCCATTCTCTTGAGAAGATCAACATCTCCTCCCAGTGAGCCATAAATAGATGAGACTGGGCGAGACTGGGGGCAAATAATGATGTTGTAACATTTCTACTAATACCCTTATGAACCGGGATATGTATCTCATTAAGATTCTTGGAATCAGAGTTCTTTGTTGTCTCGCACATTGGCATTGAGCACTGTCTCCTAATTAGTGACACACTGATTCCATTATATATTTACTGCTTTTATTATATATTCAGATCACATTGAGGGTATCTAGGTTTACTATCTTAACCTCAGTACCCCAGGGAATGTCACTTTGTTGAGTTCTCTTTCATCATTTACAAGTTGCAGGATTCATACACTCAGAAATCTGTCTGCTCTGTTCCTGTATATAATAAAAGCAACGAAAAATGGCACCCACGCTCTCACACGAGCGCAGTACGCTTTGCACTTCTCCAAAATGGCGGTTGCTTAATGCGCATGCGCCGATCTCTCTATATATACGAACGGCGGACAATGCGGTGTAATTGGCGACCCCCCTCTGAAGACGTGTTTGGCCACGATACGCGTCAGAAGGAGCCACATCACGCCATGACGTCACGCCGCTGGAGCAATGTGGAGCTCCGGTGGCCATCTTTAAAAATCGGATGGTTAGTCCTGATCGATTACTGTCTGCTCTTTTTACTATTTTGATGCATCTGATCGCAATACAATTGCTCATACTTACTACACAATGAGCGTATCCTTGTTCCTACCCCCTGCGGGAGCTCTCTAAATTTTCAGACTCACTACCTCAGGACGGATCATCATATCTGCAGTGGATATCTGCATACCCATGGAGCAGGTTCTTTAAAGGGGAACCCCAGAGGACGAGGATCACCTGCAAAGCCCTAAAGGATCCTGTCTGACGACCCACCATCCCTTAGAGGGAAGACCTTCTAGTTCCTGACCCTCTCCTTTCTGATGACATCTGGATTATTAACATAAGGTGCATTATACATGCGCGTCCGGTGAGTGCGCATTACTTTCACCATCAGATCAGTGGATCGCTTTAAAAAAGACCTGGATTCTTTCTTGGATACACAGAATATAACTGGATACTAACATTTATAGGTAAAGTTGATCTAGGGAATATCCAATTCACTCTCGGGGGATCAGGAAGGAATTTTTTCCCCTGCAGGAGCAAATTGGGTCATGCTATGCTGGGTTTTTTGCCTTCCTATACCCACAGTTGATCAAGAGGAAGGCAAAAAACCCAGCAAAGCATGACCTAATTTGCTCCTGTGTAACCAAGAAAGAATTCAGGCCTTTTTTAAAGCGATCCACTGATCTTACCAGAACCAACTTGTCAGGGATCCGGGTATGACCAGAGATGTGTGGACCAACACAGGGAAACGCAGACTTCAGGTATAGTATAAAACAATACAATTTATTAAAGGCTAAACAATACACAAATGCAGTGCAAGACTAAACATAAATACAGTGCAAACAAAACCAAACCTCCAACAGATAACAATATGTACAACACCAAACGTAGTTGGGCAGGCCGGGTCAGTAGCTAATGGGCAGACAAGGTACAAGGAGCAGGCAGGAGAGTGGTCAGGAGTAGCCGAGGTTGGTACAGGCAGAGTTCATGCAGAGTCAGGATCAAAGCAGAGAGTCAAGCAGGCAGGATACAGGATCAGGATGCAGGGCACAAGGGAGCAATACACCAAGGCACTGACTGCAGGCCTGGTCCTGCTTAAATACACCTCCTACAATCAACCTCAGGTGATGGCCTGATTGCAGGAGTGAGACACTGGCTGCTGAGAGCACCCGCTGGCCAGCACTGGTACTGCATCCCACAAGGCAGGTAAGCCCCAGCACTACCAGAGATAAGACCATTCCTGACACAACTCTTGAGGGAGTCTATTCCACATTTTCACAGCTCTTACTGTGAAGAAACCTCTCTGTAATTTGGAGATTACATTTCTTTTCCTCCAGATGTAATGATTGCCTCCTTGTCCTCTGTGATGACCTCAAGGTGAAAAACTCTACACCGAGTTCACTATATGAACCACTGATGTATTTATACATGTTGATCATGTCCCCCCTTAATCTCCTCTTTTCAAGAGAGAATAAATTCAGTTCCTCTAATCTTTCCTCATAGCTGATCTCCTCCATGCCTCTGATCAGTTTGGTTGCCCTTCTCTGTACTTTCTCTAGTTCCCCAGTGTTCTTTTTGTGAATTAGTGCCCAAAATTGAACTGCATATTCCAGATGAGGTACTACTAATGATTTGTACAGGGGTAATATGATATCTCTCTCTCTGGAGTCTATACCTCTTTTAATACAAGAGAGGATTGTGCTCGCTTTAGAAACTGCAACTTGGCTTTGCATGCCATTATTAAGCTTGTGATCTACAGAACTCCCAGATCCTTCTCCACTATTGATTCCCCCAGTTGTACCCCCCCCCCCCCCAGTATGTATGATGCATGCATATTCTTAGCCCCCAAGTGCATAACCTTACATTTATCAACATTAAACCTCATTTGCCACATAGTTGCCCAATTAAACAGTGCATTGAGGTTGGTTTGTAAGTTGGACACCTCCTGTAAGGACATTATTCCACTGCACAGCTTGGTGTCATCTGCAAAGACTGAAATGGTATTTTTAATCCCAGACCCTATATCGTTAAGATATTAAGAAGTAAGGGTCCCAACACTGAACCCTGGGGTACACCACTGACAACCCTAGACAATTCAGAGTATGAATCATTAACCACTACTCTCTGAATACAAACTTTTAGCCAGTTTTCTATCCATTTACATATGGATTTTTTCAGGCCTGTAGACTTTACCTTACACATTAGCCATGTGTGAGGAACTGTGTCAAAAGCTTTTGCAAAATCCAAGTATACCACGTCCACCGCCACCCATCTGTCCAAGGTTTTGCTTACCTCCTCATAAAAAGAAATCAGATTTGTTTGACAACTTCTGTCTTTCATGATTCCATGCTATCTGTTGCTTAAAATATTTTTTCCAGCAAGAACTCATCTATGTGGTCTTTTATTAAACTTTCCAGTATCTTCTCAACTATAAACGTTAAACTAACAGGTCTATAATTACTTGGTAAAGAGTTTGACCCATTTTTAAATATAGGCACCACATTGGCCTTATGCCAATCCAGTGGTACTATGCCAGTCATTAAAGAGTTCCTAAAAATTAGAAACAATGACTTTGAAATGACAGAGCTCAATTCTTTAAGGACCCGTGGGTGTATGCCATCCAGTCCAGGTGCTTTATTCACCTTTTTTCTGTCTAAATATTTCTGAATCATATCAGTTGTGAGCCAATCTGGATCATCTGGGGCTGTGTCAATAACATGCCCATTATGGACATGAGCTCCCCCATACTCCTTTGTATACACAGAGCTGAAGAGGGTATTTAATACATTTGCCTTCTCTTTGCCCCTAGTCACCCACTCTAGATTATTTTGTAAAGGGCATACATGCTCATACCTGACCTTTTTACTATTATTATATTTGAATTTTTTTTGGGGGGGTGGGGTGGGGTGGGGGGGGGGGTTTGTAATGTTTAAACAATGATAGAATTCCTTCATTTTTATATTTAATGAAAGCTCTTTTCTTATTATTTATAGCTTTTTTAACTTTGACCCTAAGGCACATAGGTTTGATTTTTAGTCTTTTAAACTTGTTGCCCATGGGAATATATTTTGCAGTATGTTCACATACAGACTTTGTTTAGATCATCTCACACTAAGGATAGGATCTCTGACCAAGCCTGGAGCAGAGGCTGAGCTAAGGTCAGTTTGCATTTCCCTTGCTCAATTAAAGAGTGCCCAGCAGCAACACAATCCAACAGCACTTTTTCTGAATGTGAATACTGCTGGAGAAAGGAAACTGTGCAATGTTCCAGTAGCCATTCCAAAAATTCAATCAGAAGCATGGTAAAAGGAGGAGTGAAAACATCATGGCTCAGAGAGGTAAGGGAAAAAACAATTCAGAACAGACCCGCACCAAAAGCTGTATTTTACTGAGAATCTGCCCTTATCAACTAAAGTCTGTGCTGTCAGAATGCTTCCCAACTGTTCCTCATCAGTGAGGTCCCGCCAAAATGAGCGACAGAAATCTTAATTTCCTACTGCACAGTGTACACAACAAATAACCTGTACTCAAAGCATATTGACTCTAAGGGGGTTATTTAATAAAACTGGAGCATGCAAAATCTGGTGCAGATCTGCATAGAAACCAATCAGCTTCCAGGTTTTGTTGCCAAAGCCTAATTGATCAAGCTGAAGTTAGAAGCTGATTGATTACCATGTACAGCTGCACCAGAGCGATCCAGTTTTAGTAAATCTCCCAGTTAGGCTCTGTTCATTTCACATTCACTTACAGTGAAGTCGCACGATTTCAAAATCGGGTGAGATGCCAATTTGATTGAGATTTGCAAGACATCTGACACAGATGTCTATGCAAATCGCAACAAAAGTAGTACATTACTACTTTTGAAATCGGTGCGGTTCCAACTTGGTTATGACTACTCCAATTTCGGACAATTGGGTGTGACTTGGCATGCGATTTGCAAGTCGCAGGGCATGCAAATCGCATGCCAAGTCACATCCAGTGTGAACCAGGGCTAAGGGTCCTTTCACACGGGCGTTCCTTTGTTTCATCAGTTCAGTCGCATCTTCTTTTTTTTTTTTTCAAAATCGGAGCTAAACGGATCAAAGACTGCACTTTTTCCCTCAGTTTTCATATCCATTGAAATCCGTTTTTCATCTGTTGACATCCGTTTTTATCAGTTTAAATCCACTTTTCTTCGTTTTTTTATCCAATTACATTTGTTTTTGAGCCGTTTGCAGTCCGTTTACATCCGTTTTTTGTCTGTTTTTTCAAGGAAAAGGAGTCAAGGAAATTTCCCAAGACACTTTCCTCAAACCCAAAACTGGGGGTGATGTGTGTTAGTGGATGGGGGAGGTGGAGTAGACAGGGGTGTTGTTGGTCAATGTCAGGTTCTCTCTGCAGGGGGGGCGTCCAAATTTTGTGTTGCCTAGGGCAGCAGAAAACCTAAATATACCATGGATGTCAAGCACAATGTGACGTGCTACGTAAAATGTCAATATGTCTTTGGAAAAACCTTATGATCCAAATATGTTTTTGTAACACCCCCCCCCCCCAAACGAAAAAGATTTTAATGTATGTTTTGCCAGCATGTTTGCACTTGGCTATGTGGGTTTACCCAGAAACTGCATATCAAATCAATGCAATTTGAATTTCCTTTTTTTTGGAGGAGGGTGCACGTTGTGTAGCAAAGTAGTAAAGAAGGGCCTGGTTTGAAATGGCCTATATCACGTGAACGTATATCATTCTGTTACGGCATTCCTAATATCCTGCTTATTACTCCTCCTAGGTTTCTTGCATCGGGTCAAACATTCACATCTTTAAATCACTATTTCCTACTTGGTTTATCAACCATTGTCCATGACACTTGCCAGGTGATATGGGAGGAGCTACATCCAACAATGATGCCAGTTCCTGATACTCATTTGTGGAAGGAAATCTCAAATGGATTTACAGAAGACCCAATTCCCAAACTGTGTTGGAGCCCTGGAAGGCAAACATGTGCGTATTCAAATGCCTCAGATCAGGATCAGGTATTTTAATTACAAAAAATATTTCTCATTGGTCCTCATGGCAATCTGTGACAGTAATTAAAAATTTGTTGTAGTGTACATTGGGGCATATGGCAGCACATCTGACTCCTGAGTGTTTAGGGCATCCAGAATGGGGAGAAGACTTCTCGAGGGCCGGCTGAATCTACCTGCTGGCAAATCCCTGCCTGGAACTGATGGACCTGATATGCCTCATGTCCTCGTGGCTGATGAGGCTTTTGCCCTGTCAAGGCATCTTCTCGCATATGCCAAGCACAATCTGACAAGAAGAAAGTTTTCAACTATCGACTCAATAGAGCTAGGGGGCTATTAGAATGCACGTTTGGCATATTGACCATCAAATGGCTCATTTTCCACAGTGCCATACTACTTAGCCTGGAGAATGCCGAATGTGTGATCCAAGCATCCTTTGTACTACACAACATGATCCGTGAGAAGGAAGGCATCAGTATGGAAGAGGAAGATGAGACTCATTTGCCCTCTGTCCATTATTCTGGACTGCGACCAAACAACACCAATTTTGCCAAACGTGACACTTTTGCAGACTTTCATGTCCCCTGACAGAGAAGTTCCATGGCAATATGTGCATATATAAATAATCCCAACATTGCTAATTACTGACCTGATCACCATCACATCCTTCTGTTCAAAATGTTATTTTTGCACTATAGCTTTACAAAAATAAATGAAATGATTGCACATTTGCAGACGATCAACTTTTTTTTATTACTGTCAATATAACTGACCACAGCATGTTTTATTTACAAATAGTGTATGTGCTTTACAAATCACGCACTTAAAACAAATGCAGGAAAACAATGTTGCAGATAAACAGGCAAAATGTGCCAGAGGCCTTGTCACATCCACAAGTAGCAGCTGATACCCGAGACTAGTATACTGTAGATAAACAGGTACAATGTGCCAGAGGCATTGTCACATCCCCGAGTATCAGCTGATACCCGACAAGAGAAACTGCAGATAAACAGGTACAACATGCAGAAGACTGTCTCATCTGTGTGTTTCAACTCAGTACTGTCGCTATAAGGTATAACCAAAGGCAAAACGTTTTGTAAATTTTTGGATAGACTGGAGATGGATCTGAACACCTGTTAACTTTTTAGTGCGGTCTGTGTCCCTGAGCCTCTGTAGTTGTCATGTTTCCCATAATCATTGAAAGTGATCCAGCACATTTGCCTAGTCCTCATAAAAGTGAGTAAACTTTCTTAATTTGGAAACTAGTTTTGGTGACATGGGCGTCCCCTTCAATTGCTGTGATGTTATCTCACTTGCTGTTTGACTATGGGACATGAACTGAAGGTACATCTCCTACACAGGACACAGATGGCAAAAAAAATGACAGGGGTTCTAATCCTTAATTACTCTATCAAAAAATAACTATACATTTCTCACGTTGTTTGTGAGGAACTGCCATAGGAGTGTGATTGAGAACTTGCGGATTCATATGAGTTGTAGGTGTTGTTATTTGGAGTGAAAAGAGACACTTGTGATGGTGGTAATGTATTTGGGGAAGTGCAGGTTGGTGTGCGTTGGTGTTGCTGCATGGGATTGTGACTGGGGTACTGCTGCTGAGCATGTACCTGCTGAGGATATGTGTTATGTGGTGGTAAATCTGATGGATAACCTTGCAATGGCCGCTGCTGATAACTTACATAATAAGTTGGCATTGGATCACCAGCCATTGCAGCTTTAACACATAATCCTGCAAAGCTAAATATAGCTATTTGAACCTCCATTTTTTTTTGGAGGAGGAGTTTGAGTAAGATTATGGTATATGTTACGAAGAAATGTAGCATCTTGATTGGCTGGATTATTAATGGATCCAGAGAGTCAGCCCTCCTCATCGCCCTCATTTCCTCCATGAAGGACATCATTGTCACTTCCATATCAGGTTTGGGTTGCCCTCTAGGATGTCGGATGTTTCTGGAACTGGTGCTTCTAGGACGATTCTGTAGGGTATGAAAATCTTATTTAGACACTTACATTTTTTAACATTGTTGAATGGGGTCTTTGTTGTGGAATATGTATCGGCACATGTTTGTCTTGACTGGTTGCACTTTCCTGCTGTGGGGACGGTTGGGAAGATGTAGTTTGATCTGTACTCTGCTCAGGTGTTACATGTTCCATTTCTGCCTGTGGCTCGGCATCCGTGTCCTCAGAGGACATTTCTCCCCCCCCCCCTCCTCCTCATCAGAAACGTTGGAGCTGGTACTGCAATAATAGGAGTGGATCATTACGTATAGTTTAGTCATGTAATATTGGAGACATCAAGCTATTACAGGTTGATACTCACGGTCCATCACATTTCTTAAGAAGTCCAACATCTCAAAAAAAGGGCTTTTCTTTTTTTTTTTGCTGGTTCCTGCACAACTTCGGCTTTCCTCAGCTTCTTCCTTGAGTTCTCGTCTATAACAGTCCCTCTGGGATCTCCAACGTGTCATGATCTTTTAACCTATATGAACAAAAATTAGTGGACACAATGACCAAAACGACCGTCAAACAAAGGTGCGTGAGAACAAAGGAGACATAGATGTACTACAAGTCACAACATTCCAAGAATGACAAATGGGTGGAGTACAAGTCTGCGCATGCAGAGAATGATTGTACTACAAGTCTCAGCATGCAAACTGCGAGAAATAGGTGGTCTACAAGTCACAGCTTGCCAAGAGTGTCATACAGGTGTACTACAATTCCCAGCATCCCGCCCCCCAAGACACCTACCACGTTTTTCACTCTGTTTTGCTTTGAGCGATAAATAGTTGGGTGTGACTTCAATAAATATTTATTCCCAGAGTTTTTTCTTTGTGACCCTATCACTGTAGTCACAAAAGGCACTGTCCCATAATCCTGGCCTGGCATTGACCAGGTTAATGAGTCTCTCATGGGATACATCTTTGGCCACATCAAAGGTGATCTCACAGGCATGTCACTTCCTTCTGGGACCACTACCTGGGTCATAGGTTATTGTTTTATTGAAAATTAAAAACAAAATATGCAAATGTTCAGAAAAACTAATGTTAGTGGATCAGGTGTAAGTGGATGATGTACGCTAACATCCATTTTTCATCCGTTTTGGGGGGTTTTTTACGGAAGAAAAATAGGGATTTTTTTTCTGTTCAAAAAAACTAATGTTAACAGATGCGGACAAATGTTCATCCGTTTACATCCTCAAGTCCATAGAAATACATGGGTGTCCGTTTTTCATACAAAAATGGACAGATGAAAAACGGACATACGGAATGCCCGTGTGAAAGAGCCCTAAGCAAATGGCTCCCAGTTCCCAGGTGTAGCTGATCTGGTCGTTAGAGGTGCCAGTGTTGTGTCAGGAGTTAGCAGCTGAGATGACCAGATCTGTGTAGCTACACAAAGAAACTGGGACCAAACAATGTATAATGAATTACATTTATTATAAGTAAGCAAAACGATATGCACAAACCAGCAAATAGCAAACTTAAACCACAAGTGACTCACAATTAAAAATGCCTAAGTAGCAGAAGTCTAGCAAACTAACTATATACAATATGTACAAATATATACAATATGGGAAGCAAGGGTAACAGAGGCAATGCAAGAAGATGGGGGATCAGGACTGGGTACAAGAACAAGGTGAGCAGCAGTAAAGGAACAGAATGTAAAGACAGTTACAGAGCAAGGTGGCTCTGGCAGCAAGCACGGCAATCAAAACACTGACACAAAGAGTAATAGCAGAGGTGGAACCAGGGGCGGACTGACAACTCATGGGGCTCCCGGGCAATAGGGGATCATGGGACCCCTGTGTCCTTGCCCACACTCAAAAAAGCCTATAAAAAAGGTACCAGGGGCATTTCATGGGGCCCCCTACTGACCCCGGGCCCTCGGGCAGTGCCTGAGGGCTCGAATGGTCAGTCCGCCCCTGGGTGGAACTTAAAGCAGAGCACCTGAAAAAAAATAAATAAAAGCAGCTACAAAAACTGTAGCGCTGACTTTTAAAATACAGACACTAACCTTTCCCTTGGTCCAGTGGTGTCTTCACCACCACTGGTTTCACCGGCCATCTTCTCTCCCCGGCGTCGGCATCTTCAGTGTGGGCACCCGGCTGTGACAGCTTGCGGCTTCACAGCCGGGTGCCCACTGTACATGTGCGAGAAGCAATGCGCTTTGTAAATGGCCCCATAGTCTTCTGGGACCTGTCACGTGTTCCAGAAGACTACGGGGAGGAGGGGGGGAGGACAACTTCTGCTCCCCTCTCACTCCCCAAAGGTGCCAATCCTCAATGGGGAGCGGGGGACAAAAGCTTAAAGCGGAACTTCCCCTTTTGGGTGGAGCTCTGCTTTAACCACTTGCACTTTGGAAGATTGACATCCCTTAAGGACCAAGCCATTTTTTGCTATTCAACACTGCTATTTCAACTGGTAATTGCACGATCATGCAATACTGTACTGAAGCAAAATTTATGTCCTTTTTTCACAGAAATAAAGCTTTCTTTTGGTGGTTTTTTTGCCACACAGTTTTGGAAAATGACAAAGAAAATTTTTTTTTTTGTTTTCATTTTTTTTACACAAAGTTTTCGCTTAAGTGATATATTGCTCATACATGCCATGGGTATATGCTACTTCTCCCAAGTATGGGGATACCACATTTGAGAGACTTTTTGGCAGCCTATCCACATACAAGCCCCAAAAATCCAATGACCACCTCCAGGTTTTCAAAGGGCGTATTTCCTCATATCACTTCCTCCCTACCTATCACAGTTTCAGAGGGCTAAAATGCCAGGATAGCACAAACACCTTCCCCCCCCCCCCCCAATGACCCCATTTTGGAAAGTAGACAATCCAAGAATTTGATAAGAGGCATGGTGAGTATTTTGCAGATATCATTTTTGTTACAGGGTTTTGAAAATTAATAAAATAAACGTTATAGCATCTACAAACTATGGCATATATTATGGAATTTACGCAGCTTTTACTTTCTGACTGCCAATCACATTTCTTGAGGTGCTAAAATGCCAGGGTACTACAACCCCCCCCCCCCCCAAATAACCCTTTTTTGGGAAGTAGACACTCCAAGGTATTTGGTGAGAGGCATGTTGAAAAGAAAAGAAATGAGAAAAGGTTTTTTTTGCTAAAAAAATTACTTTGAACCCCCAAACATTAAATATTTTTAAAAATCAGAGACCCTAGAGCAGTGGTTCTCAACCTTTCTAATGCCGCGTCCCCTTAATACAGTTCCTCATGTTGTGGTGACCCCCAACCATAAAATTATTTTCGTTGCTACTTCATAGCTGTAATTTTGCAGTGGGAGGAGTAGTGCCACGTCATTGGTGTCAATGGGAGGAATAGTGTCCCATCACTGATGTCAATGGGAGGAATAGTGCCCCATCATTGGTATCAGTGGTAGGAATAGTGCCCCATCATTGGTGTCAGTGGTAGGAATAGTGCCCCATCATTGGTGTCAGTGGGAGGAATAGTGCCCCATCATAGGTGTCAGTGGGGGGAATAGTGCCCCATCATAGGTGTCAGTGGGGGGAATAGTGCCCATCATTGGTGTCAGTGGGAGGAATAGTGCCCCGTCATTGGTGTCAGTGGGAGGAATAGTGCCCCGTCATTGGTGTCAGTGGGAGGAATAGTGCCCCGCCATTGGTGTCAGTGGGAGGAATAGTGCCCCGTCATTGGTGTCAGTGGGAGGAATAGTGCCCCGTCATTGGTGTCAGTGGGAGGAATAGTGCCCCATCATTGGTGTCGGTGGTAGGAATAGTGCCCCATCATTGGTGTCGGTGGTAGGAATAGTGCCCCATCATTGGTGTCAGTGGGAGGAATAGTGCCCCATCATAGGTGTCAGTGGGGGGAATAGTGCCCCATCATAGGTGTCAGTGGGGGGAATAGTGCCCCATCATAGGTGTAAGTGGGGGGAATAGTGCCCCATCATAGGTGTCAGTGGAAGGAATAGTGCGCCATCATTGGTGTCAGTGGGAGGAATAGTGCCCCATCATTGGTGCCAGTGGGAGGAATAGTGCCCCATCATTGGTGTCAGTGGTAGGAATAGTGCCCCATCATTGGTGTCAGTGGGAGGAATAGTGCCCCATCATAGGTGTCAGTGGGGGGAATAGTGCCCCGTCATTGGAGTCAGTGGGAGGAATAGTGCCCCGTCATTGGTGTCAGTGGGAGGAATAGTGCCCCGTCATTGGTGTCAGTGGGAGGAATAGTGCCCCGTCAGTGGGAGGAATAGTGCCCCGTCATTGGTGTCAGTGGGAGGAATAGTGCCACGTCATTGGTGTCAGTGGGAGGAATAGTGCCCGCCATAGGTGTCAGTGGGGGGAATAGTGCCCCATCATTGGTGTCAGTGGGGGGAATAGTGCCCCATCATAGGTGTAAGTGGGGGGAATAGTGCCCCATCATAGGTGTCAGTGGAAGGAATAGTGCCCCATCATTGGTGTCAGTGGGAGGAATAGTGCCCATCATTGGTGTCAGTGGGAGGAATAGTGCCCCATCATTGGTGTCAGTGGGAGGAATAGTGCCCCATCATTGGTGTCAGTGGGAGGAATAGTGCCCCATCATTGGTGTCAGTGGGAGGAATAGTGCCCCATCATTGGTGTCAGTGGGAGGAATAGTGCCCCATCATTGGTGTCAGTGGGAGGAATAGTGCCCCATCATTGGTGTCAGTGGGGGGAATAGCGCCCCATCACTGGTGTCAGTGGGAGGAAAAGTGTCCCATCACTGGTGTCAGTGGGAGGAAAAGTGTCCCATCACTGATGTCAGTGGGAGGAAAAGTGTCCCATCACTGGTGTCAGTGGGAGGAAAAGTGCCCCAACATTGGTATCAGTGGGAGGAATAGCGCCCCATCACTGGTATCAGTGGGAGGAATAGTGCCCCATCATTGGTGTCAGTGGGAGGAATAGTGCCCCATCATTGGTGTCAGTGGGAGGAATAGCGCCCCATCACTGGTGTCAGTGGGAGGAATAGTGCCCCATCATTGGTATCAGGGGGAGGAATAATGCCCCAACGTTGGTGTCAGTGGGAGAAATAGTGCCCCATCGTTGGTGTCAGTGGGAGGAATAGTGCCCCATCGTTGGTGTCAGTGGGGGAGGAATAGTGCCCCATCGTTGGTGTCAGTGGGGGGGAGGAATAGTGCCCCATCGTTGGTGTCAGTGGGGGGAGGAATAGTGCCCCATCGTTTGTGTCAGTGGGGGGAGGAATAGTGCCCCATCGTTGGTGTCAGTGGGGGGAGGAATAGTGCCCCATCGTTGGTGTCAGTGGGGGGAGGAATAGTGCCCCATCGTTGGTGTCAGTGGGGGGAGGAATCGTGCCTCATCGTTGGTGTCAGTGGGAGGAATAGTGCCCCATCATTGGTATTAGGGAATCCAATGATGGGGCACTATTCCTCCCACTGACACCAATGATACTTACCTTGCTGACCCCTGCTCCAGCCTGGGCTCGCTCGCTCCCTCCCTCCCTCTCCCATGGTACAGACACTTACCTGTCAGCTGTCTTCCTTCTCCGGCCGCTCTCCTCCTCTTCACCCGCTCGATCTTCGCGGTGCCGCTCGGCTCCTCCTCTCCAAGCTCCACCTCCTCGCCGGTGATTGGCCGCCTGTGTGCCTCTCCTGAGCTACAGTTCCGGCGGCCAATCACCGGCGAGGATTGATCCCGAGGGTGTGTCCAGATGACAGGGGCGGCATGTCATCCTGCCCACACCTGGAGACGGATAGAGCAGCGGTGTCTCGGTTCCTAACACCATCGGAAATATGTGTTTTCCGATGGTCTTAGGCAACCCCTGTGAAAGCGTTGTTCGACCCCCAAGGGGGTAGCGACCCCCAGGTTGAGAACCGCTGCCCTAGAGAATACAACGCTGGGTGTTGAAATTTTTGTCATACAGTATTTGCACCGTGATTTCTCAAAAGTAAATCTTTGGGAAAAAACACCATTTTTAGAATTTTAATGCACAAAAATGCAATATATTGGCCAATTGTTTGAAAAAATATCAAATAAAATGTTATGCCGAATAAATGAATGCCAAACATGTAAAATTGTGCATGCCCATGCAACGGCGGAAAATTACGTTCTTTTTTAATATCCATAGGCAATGCTTTAACCACATGCCACCCAGCCACTGTATAAATATGGTGGCAGGGCGGCATGGCTGGGCAAAACCACGTTTTGTAAACAGGTAGGGGGCTGTGTGAGGCGCGCCGCCGCCCTACCTGTCCCGCCGATCACAGCCGCAGATGTCAGTCGCCGGGTCACAGCCGGTCGTTACCGGCTATGTCCCGGCGATCGGCAGTAGCTTTGCTTTCTGTCAGTTCCCTGACAGCTCCAGGACAAGCTGATTGGGACAGAAGAGTTTCTCTCTCCCAATCAACGGTGTCCCGTGCAGTACACACCCACGCCCCCTAGTAAAACACTCCCCTCACACAGTTAACCCTTTCCCTGAAAAATAAACTTAACCCCTTCCTCCCCAGTGCCATTAGTATAGTGTCAGTGTTTTTTTTTTGCACTGATCACTGTATTGGTGTCAATGGGGATGTCAGTGACCCCAAGTCAGTACCCCCCAATGTCAGAATGTCCGCCGCAGTCCCACAGTCCTGCCATAAGTCGCTGAACGTCGCCATAAGTCACTGATCGCCGCCATTATTAGTATAAAAAAAACTAAAAATCTCAGTATCTTTCCTGCCATTTGTAAACGCTATAACTTTCACGTAAACCAATTAATTTACACATATTGGGTTTTTTTTTTAGCAAAGACATGTCGCAGAATGCATTTTGGCAGAAATTTATGACTAAATTTGATTTTTAAATTTTTTTTTACTGGACGTGTTTTATAGCAAAAAGTCCAAAATATTGTTTTTTTTCCTCAAAATTGTCCGCTTTTTTTTCTATAGCGCAAAAAATAAAAATCGCACAGGCGATCAAATAGCACCAAAAGAAAGCTCAATTTGTGGGGAAAAAAAGGATGTAAATTTCATTTATGTACCTTATTGCATGACCGCACAATTGTCCGTTAAACTAGCGCAACGCTGTATAGCAAAAAAATGTTGTAAATTGCAGTATCTATACCATAGTTTGTAGACGCTATAACTTTCACACAAAGCAATCAATATACACTTATTGGGATTTTTTTTTAGCAAAAACATGTAGCAGAATACATTTTGGCCTAAATTTATAACCAACTTTGAGTTTACTATATATTTTTTATAGCTGAAATTAAAAAATATTGTTTTTCTTCAAAATTTTTGGAATTTTTTTGTTTGTAGCGTGAAAAATAAAAAACACACAGGTGATCAAATACCACCGAAACAAAGCTCTATTTGTGTGAAAAAAAGGACGTAAATTTTGTTTGAGTGCAGCATTGCATGACCGCGCAGTTATCAGTTGAATTAGTGCAGCAGCGAGTAGCAAAAAGAGGCCTGGTCATTAAGTGGGGTAAATCCTCTGGTGGTCAAGTGGTTAAAAGCCTTTACAGGTCACTTTAGATTTACACAGGAGGTCTAGTGCTAGAATTATTACTGCCCTTGATCTAACATTTACGGTGATACCTCACATGCATGGTGCAATCTCTGTTTACATACTGCCACTGGATCCCTGCTTGCATTTGTCTTTTTGCACAAGCATGGGGATGGGGGTGGGGGTGAATTTTTTTTTAATTATTTATTTTGTTTTTTATTATTTTTACACTGTCCCTTTCATTTTTCTTTTTTCGATCACTTTTATTGTATGTAAATATCCCCTGTGATAGCAATAGGCAATGGCAGGTACTCTTTTCTGAGAAATCTAGGGTCTATTAGACTCTAGATTGCTCCTCTGCCCCTCTTTCCCAATTTTAAAATGGCACTGTGTATATCTGACAAAACGGAAATGATGAAATACTTGTAGCTTCCAATCTTCTAGACCATAGAGATGATTGGAGGGTTTCCAGTCTCTGATCAGCTCTATTGTTAGCCAGCAGAACTGCCAGCCGCATTTTGGGTTCCACTGTGGGATGTGAGTGCCCAAGAAAACATTGGAAGGTGGCGTAAGGGATGGGGAAGTCCCTTCCCACTGCTTGTAAAAGTGATTCAGCAGCAAATTAGTGGCTAGGAGTGTTTTTACCTGAAAGCTGACCTCCAGCTGTAAAAAAAACTATACCAGGATGATACCTGTAGCTGCAGGCATCATCCCGCTATAACCACTCAAAGTCCACCGACGTACCAGTACGTTTCTGGTACATCGCCGGAACAGCAGAGAACATGGGCATATGATGAATCAGGTCTGTGGACCAATATGACCTGCAATTCATTATTTTTGTAATGTCCATGTTGAGGGTTAGGCCCAAGAAAGTTTTGAATTCAGAAGCCGTGATAGGTTTCCATGCGAATTGTCTGGCAAGAGCTGAATTTGGGTGTGCGGCGATGTATTGTTGTATGTATAAATTGCTTTGGCCCACGATCAATTGAGACAAATTTTTCGTGAAAAACAGAGGAGGGGCTAAATGCTAGTGCTTGCAGTGAACAGAACTGATCCTGCTGACACTGAGTTTTTGGGGACACTATACAAATGAGGCACTAGTATAGTTCTGTTCGTGATCAATATATTATTATTATACAGGATTTATATAGCGCCAACAGTTTGCTACAATATAAAGGGAGACAATACAGCAACGATACAGTTCAATACAAGAGGGTTAGGAGGGCCCTGCTCCTTGGAGCTTACAATATAAGAGGGAGGGGCTGGTGGTACAAAAGGTAATAACTGTGGGGGATGGACTGTTAGGAGAGATAGAAGATTTGGTTATTAGCTGAAGGCAGGATAGGCTTCCCTGAAGAGATAGGTTTTCAGAGATTGCCTAAAAGTGGGAAGAGTAAGCAATAGTCGGATAGATTGGGGTAGAGAGTTCCAGAAGACGGGGGAGGCCCTGGAGAAGTATTATTATATTATATATATTATTGATCTGTACAACCGCTATACTAGTAATGATGGTGATCAGCGACCTATAGTGCGATAGTGTACGGGCAATCTAACACTCACTGACCCTGACTTGGAGGAGCGCTAACTGATCATGACACTATCTGATGATGCTAGTGGCAGTAATACCGTGATCAGTGAAAAATCCCATATACTGATACTATACTAATGGCACTGGCTGGGTGACCAAAGGGTTAATAGGGGCGATCAAAGCGTAAAATGTGCTAATCTAACGTGTGTTTGTAAAATGTTGAGCTTTTACTCTTAACTCTTTTACTTTTACAGCACCATGTTCATTCTTCTCTCCCTGGACAGCATAGAGGACAGCGGGGAATGCACGCATGTGCACGCACACCCAGAAATATAAAGCAGTGTAAGATTACAGCGATTTGCCCAGAGCTGCTGCTCTTCTCTCTCTCTTTTTAACTTTTTTTTAAAATACTTTAATCAGAGTAGTGAAATGTTACCATAGTAACATTGTACTCTGGGGGGGTTGATTAGGGATTTTGTTTTGTTTTTTTACACTTTGCAATGCAGGAGCAATTGTGCTGCCACGCAGCTTTACTGTTTAGCAGTTGTTATTTACATGTTATATTATAATGTTATTTGGTATCATCCACACACCCCTGCTGTTTCTGACTAGTTGGTTGCTTCCACCCTTCATTTCCTGTTGTAACATCATTTTGTTTAGTGGTTATCAAGAAACTGTAGAGTGAGGAGGTTGTGTGACATCACTCGAAATTTACCTATGAAAACACCTCTATGTTCATACCTTTGCTACCTTGAAGCATAAAGAAGCATTGGAAAATACCTCTGAAGTTGTTATTCATTGAGTAAACTATCTGTTAAGGCGATCATTCAACTTGCTGCACACATTCTGACAGACTGGGTCTAAACGAATCTCGCCACAAGTACAACCGATGCCAAGACAGAACAGTAAATTTCCAGTAAATCTCCATGAGAATCCATCACACAGCCATCTCTGCAGCTTCAGAACTGCGAGTAACCATTCTCCTGTATGAAGAACAGTAATCTTGTCTGTGCACTGAGTGGAGCATCCAGTGTGAGACAGGCTGCTGCTCTAGCTGCCTCATTGCAATAGACATTCAGCTCCCCAGCTCAGCCTGCTTGCAAATAAAAGTAACTACAGATTTCTGCAGATTTCCAACAAGACACTAAAACTACAGCACTTGTCATTATGTCTGACAGAGATCCCACTTATGAGTCACCTGCATGTAATCAAGATAAAACAGACACCATGCTGCATTCTGCTCGTCCTGTTAGAGCCCCTCATCCATCTTTGAAGGCAAGGGAGGCTTATGATGCAAGTAAGGAAGAGACATACAGTAACCTGACTGCATTATGGGAGAAAACTTTAAGTTGTATAACAGCCAGTAATGAAACTAGCAACAATTCTGAGCACTTGAACACTGCCCTCTCAAAGGTTAAGAAGGCATTTGAGAATTATAAAAGACTTTCTGAAAAGTACTTTTTGTCACATTCCAATGTAGAGGAAGCTTCACTAGAATTAAAGAACTTTATTTCTACTGACCAGCAGAGACATATCACTTATCTTGAAGCAAAGACACAGATAGAGGGTAGATTAGCACAACTACATGAAACTACATCCTGTATATCTACTTCTTCCAGACACTCAGGAAAATTAAATAGATCTGCCCGCTCCTATCATAAATCATCTTCTAAGTCATTGCGGTCCTGCTCTGTAAGGTCAACACTGAGCGACCAAATACTCAAAGCTCGCCAAAAGGTTGCAGTAGCCCAGGTTCAAGCCACCTGTTCTGAAAGAGAAGCAGCCTTCAAGGCAGAAGCTAAATGCAAGGAAGCGGCCTTCAAGGCAGAAGCTAAATGCAAGGAAGCAGCCTTCGAAGCAGAAGCTAAACGCATTCAAGCAAGAATACAAGCAGAATCACAGCTAGAAATCCTTCAGAAGAATAGAGAAAAGGAAGTATCCTTAGCAGAATTATCCTTCTTGGAACAAGCCCTTTTAGAAGAAGAAGGAGCATATTGTCCCAGTTTGGCTGCTTGTCAAGACCCTGTTGAAAGGACCCTACAGTTTGTCTTAACCCAGAACCACGACGGTACAGTTCCACCTACAGTTGGAGATTCTTCCTATAATCATCCAGCAAGTCAATCAGAAGGCAACATGTTGTCAAAGCAAGCTGACCAACCCGATGCACCTTCCAACAGAGACACTCCACAACTACCGCGTGCCACAAAATTAAGTGTACCAACCTATCCAGCTCATGTGCCACCACAACCATATGTGAATAGAGATTACAAGGGCACAACAGAAGACTACAGAGTGAACTCTATACCTCCTTTAATACAGTTAACTTCAACTTCAAACGCACAGAGATCTTCAGACACCAGACCCTTACCTGGATTGAACCCATCTGCAATACCTTTCTCTCCACCTATTAGCCAGCATCAGATACCAACCATGATTCAAAATGGTGCACTATCAGTATCACCTGTGGATGTAAAAACTGAAAGGGTTGATATTGCAGAGTTCAGCAAGTACATGATTCGGCGAGAGTTAATTACTACTGGACTGTCTAGATTCGACGACCACCCAGAGAACTATAGGAGTTGGAGATCTACATTTAAGGCGGTAACCAAGAACTTGGACATTGAACCTCAAGCAGAACTTGACTTACTAATAAGGTGGTTGGGGCGTCAATCTTCAGAACAAGTAAAGAGACTTAAATCCGTCTACATTTACAACTTTGAAGCAGGCCTCAATGCTGCCTGGGAACGTCTGGAACAAGACTATGGGAGCCCCAAAGTAATTGAATCTGCCTTATTCCAGAGACTAAAGGACTTTCCTAAGATCTCTGTTAAGGACAATCATAGGCTTAGAGAGTTAGGTGACCTCCTTCATGAACTTGAAATTGCTAAGTCAGATCCTAGTTTGCCAGGTCTTAGCTATTTAGACACTGCTCAGGGCGTAAATCCTATTGTAGCAAAGTTGCCTAGTTATCTCCAGGGAGAGTGGACTAGCGTAGGATCAAAGTATAAATATGAACACCATGTTTCTTTTCCCCCCTTTTCTTATTTTGCAGGGTTCGTGAGGAAGATCGCAAGAACCAAGAATGACCCAAGCTTCTTGTATCCAGATACAACCATCTTTCCTTCAACTACTTCAAAGGGTATTGCCACCAACAGTAAATTCAAGGACTTAAGGCATCCTATTGCTGTGAGGAAGACTGCTATTACGTCCAACGTCTTGGCTACAGACACTAAATTACAAGATACCAAGGCAAGCAAGCTTGATCAACAGTGTCCCATTCATAATGCACCACATTCTCTCTCCAAATGTCGTGCATTTAAGGACAAGCCTATCGAAGAACGCAAGACATTTCTCAAAGAACATAATATCTGTTTCAAGTGTTGTGCATCCTCTGATCATTTCGCTAGAGACTGTAAGATTGCCATAAGATGTTCCCTGTGTAACAGTGTCAAGCATGTGGACGCTCTTCATTCAGACCTGTTCAAAAGGAAACCTTCACTCGGCAGCAACCCCAAGATCACCTCAGATGATGGCGGGGAGAGAACCGAGCAACATGTCGACCCCGTAACCACAAGATGTACAGAGGTGTGTGGAGAAGGGCTTCATAGCAAGTCTTGCAGCAAGATATGTCTTGTAAGGGTTTTTCCTGAAGGATGTCCACAAAATGCTATAAACATGTATGCCATACTCGACGATCAGAGCAATCGCTCATTGGCAAGTACAGAATTCTTTGACTTATTCAACATTCATGGAGAGGCATGGTCCTATACCTTGCAGACATGCGCAGGAAGGGTCAATACTTCTGGAAGAAGAGCCCATGGCTTCATAGTGGCATCAGAATATGAGAACATAGAGTTTCCTCTTCCTACTCTAATCGAATGTGATCAATTACCGAACAACAGAGAAGAGATCCCCACACCTGAGGTTGCACGTCATCACCCTCATTTGAGCCACATTGCTAAATGCATTCCTACACTTAGCAAGGATGCGAAGATCTTGATTCTTCTAGGGAGAGACATTCCTAGAGTTCATAAAATAAGAGAGGTATGTAACGGTCCAGATGATGCTCCTTATGCCCAGAAACTTGATCTTGGATGGGTGATAATAGGAGAAGTTTGTTTAGATTGATCTCACAAGCTCTTGGATGTAGCTTCCTACAAAACTAATGTGGAGGGATCATACACCTATCGATCGATGAAATGTCCATTGTACTATTATGTGAAGGAAGGACTTGATTTCAATCCTGAAGTTCCATATCAAGCACTCCAAGGCATTACTTGCAAGCTCACTTCTCACAAGGATCTTGGTGATGCAGTGTACCAGACTACTTGTGATGACAACAAGACTGCTCCTTCGGTCGAAGACAAGGAGTTCATCAAGATTATGAATGAAGAGTTCTTCAAGGACAACTCCAACAGTTGGGTAGCTCCATTACCCTTTCGTGTACCAAGGCTTACTCTCCCTAACAATCGAGAACAAGCTTTAGCCAGATTTGCTGCACTTAAGAGAACTCTACGCAACAAACCTGAGATGCAAGAGCACTTTCTAGCATTCATGCAGAAGATTCTAGATAACCATCATGCCGAGCCAGCACCAGACCTTGTAGAAGGTGAAGAATGCTGGTACCTTCCATCCTTTGGAGTCTACCATCCTCGTAAACCGGAGCAAATCAGAATCGTCTTCGACTCAAGCGCTCAGTTCAAGGGAACTTCTTTAAACAACGTTCTTTTAACAGGTCCAAATCTAACGAACAACCTTGTAGGAGTGTTGATACGGTTCAGGAAGGAACCCATTGCCATGACAGCTGACATCCAACAGATGTTCCACTGTTTCGTAGTCAAAGAAGACCACAGAAATTATCTCAGATTCTTGTGGCACCGCAACAATGACATTAATGATCAGGTGATAGATTATCGCATAAGACTCCATGTCTTTGGCAATAGCCCATCTCCTGCCGTGGCAACTTATGGACTGAGAAGAACAGCACAGGAAGGTGAAAAGGAATTTGGATTTGCCACCAGGCAATTCATTGAGAGAGATTTCTATGTAGATGATGGTCTGAAATACTTCCCAACACCTGAAGAAGCCATCAATCTGATAAAAAGAACTCAACAGCTCCTGTTGACTGCTAACTTAAGGCTTCATAAGATCGCATCTAATAGCAGTGAAGTAATGAAGGCTTTTAATCCAGAAGATCATGCTAAAGATTTGAAGCATTTGGATTTGGGAGTAGATGCCCTACCCACGCAAAGGAGCCTCTGACACCAAGAAGCCATTCACCAGACGAGGAATCCTGTCAACTGTCAATAGCCTTTACGATCCCCTAGGCTTTGTGACTCCAGTTACCGTCCAAGGGAGATCCATACTTCGTCAGCTTACTGAGAGAGTGACAGATTGGGATGCCCCTCTACCAGTAGACCTACTACCTAAATGGGAGAAATGGAGAGACTCCTTGAAAGTACTGGAAGAACTTAATATCCCACGCTGCTATTCATCTACTTCAACTTCAAGAAGTCAGAGGAAAGAGATTCATATCTTTTGTGATGCGTCCACTGAGGCTATAGCGGCCGTGGCTTATCTCAGGATCATAGATCCCTCCGGGAGATCCTATGTCGGGTTTCTTCTAGGAAGAGCCAAGTTAGCTCCAAAACCGGCTCACACTATTCCAAGATTAGAATTGTGTGGAGCAACCCTAGCTGTCGAAGTTGCAGAATTCCTGCAAAACGAAATGGACACTGAAATTGATCAGGTTAAGTACTACACTGACAGCAAGGTCGTACTTGGCTACATATGCAACAGTGTAAGAAGGTTCTATGTGTACGTGACTAACAGGGTAGAACGAATAAGGAAAATCAGTAGACCTGAACAATGGAACTATGTCCCGACTGGTTTGAATCCCGCCGACATTGCCACGAGGTCAGTGCCAGCAGTTGTCCTCACACAAACCATTTGGTTTACAGGACCCAAGTTTTTAACAGACCAGTCTTCTACAAACTCAGAAGAAGATATCGATTTCTACCTGGTGGATCCAGACACTGATCAAGAAATCCGCCCTGAAGTTATAACATTGAGTTCTAACATCTGCTCAAGAAGAAACTTGGAGGTAAGACGTTTTGAACGTTTCTCTTCTTGGAAAAGATTGGTGAAGACTATAGCAAGATTGAGTCATATTGCACAGATTTTCTGCAAGTCCAGCCAGACATCGTCTTGTCATGGATGGCACACCTGCAAGGAGTCGCCCAATGCGTTAGAGTATGAGAAGGCGGAGTTATTCATCATACGTCGTGTGCAAGAAGAAGTCTTTGCAGAAGAGAGTAAGTGTTTGAGAGGCAATAGACCAGTCTCAAAGGGTAGCCCACTATTCAAACTGAACCCAATAATCGACAATGAAGGCATGCTTAGAGTTGGGGGACGACTGAATAAGTCAAACCTGCTAAGAAGAGAACAGAACCCTTTGATAGTACCAAGAAACCACCATTTGGCAACCTTGATTATCCGGCATTACCATGAGAGAGTCAGACATCAAGGAAGACACTATACCGAAGGTGCCATCAGAGTTGCAGGGTTCTGGATAATTGGAGTGAAAAGACAAATAGACAAATAGCCACGATTATTCATAACTGTGTCAAATGTCAGAAGTAGAGATGAGCGAATCGAACATGGCGAAGTGGAATTCGTTTCGAAGATCAGGAAAAATTCGATTCGCGCCGAATCCGAAAATTAGCAAACTTCGGATGCACGAATCGAATTTTCCCAAAAATGGCGGCGACATGTGTGGCGACGGAGCGGGGATCTCTGGGAAGGCGCGCAGACAAGGCGCGCTGACCCATAATGCATTCATTCATGACATGTGATCGCATTAGCCAATCAGCAGCCAGCCAGCCAGCACTGTGTAATGGTGGAGCTATAAATTGCGGCCATCTTACAATTCTCCATTAGCCTCCGGTCATTCAAGAGAGACAGACCTGTCTGTATTAGGGACAGAGTTAGGGCCAGAGAGACTTTAGGGCCACAGAATCGTTACTCAGGGACACAGAATCGTTACTCAGGGACACAGAATCGTTACTCAGGGACACAGAATTGTTACTCAGGGACACAGAATCGTTACTCAGGGACAGACACAGAATTGTTACTCAGGGACACAGAATTGTTACTCAGGGACACAGAATTGTTACTCATGGACACAGAATCGTTACTCAAGGACACAGAATTGTTACTCAGGGACACAGAATCGTTACTCAGGGATACAGAATCGTTACTCAGGGACACAGAATCGTTACTCAGGGACACAGAATCGTTACTCAGGGACACAGAATCGTTACTGAGGGACACAGAATTGTTACTCAGGGACACAGAATCGTTACTCAGGGACACAGAATCGTTACTGAGGGACACAGAATTGTTACTCAGGGACACAGAATTGTTACTCAGGGACACAGAATCGTTACTGAGGGACACAGAATCGTTACTGAGGGACACAGAATTGTTACTCAGGGACACAGAATTGTTACTCAGGGACACAGAATCGTTACTCAGGGACAGACACAGAATTGTTACTCAGGGACACAGAATTGTTACTCAGGGACACAGAATCGTTACTCAGGGACACAGAATCGTTACTCGGGGACACAGAATCGTTACTCGGGGACACAGAATTGTTACTCGGGGACACAGAATCGTTACTCGGGGACACAGAATCGTTACTCAGGGACACAGAATTGTTACTCAGGGACACAGAATCGTTACTCAGGGACACAGAATCGTTACTGAGGGACACAGAATCGTTACTCAGGGACACAGAATTGTTACTCAGGGACACAGAATCGTTACTGAGGGACACAGAATCGTTACTCAGGGACACAGAATCGTTACTCGGGGACACAGAATCGTTACTCGGGGACACAGAATTGTTACTCGGGGACACAGAATTGTTACTCAGGGACACAGAATCGTTACTCGGGGACACAGAATCGTTACTCGGGGACACAGAATCGTTGCTCGGGGACACAGAATTGTTACTCAGGGACACAGAATCGTTACTTTCTGCTTCACAACCACTATTGAATTAAAGAGTATGTCAGACAACACGCAGAGGAGTGGCAGAGGAGGCAATGTTTCAGGAGCGAGCAGACCTGGCAGCAGAGGAAGGGGTCGAGGCAGCACTAGTCGCAGCCAGAGGCCAGTGCTCCCGGTGTCATCCAGCCGTCGTGTCTCCACCGACAACCCTGCCGTCATCGATTGGTTGACTCGGTCGTCTTCCTCTTCCCAGGTCACCTCTGACACCTACAGCCAACGGTCGGTGGGTACGTCAGACACAACCGTTAGTTGGCATGGCCCGGGAGCAAGCCCACTGAAATCACGTGTCCTCGACCTGCCCCTGTCCTTTGCTGTTCCCTCACCAAGCGAAGTATCGCATGCTGTGGGCTCAGCCCCACTGTACAGTGAGGAAGAGCTAACAGAGGGCGGTCAGGAACGGGGGGAGACATCCGCCTCTTCAGCAGCCAGGCGAAGAAGTACTGGCGAGGAGAGTGGCTCGGTAGCCGGTCTAGAGACAGGTCTGTCTCCTGACCCACACTCAGCCGAGGGGGCTAGTAGTGACGCGGAGACCCCAATTGATGATGATGAGGCTGATCGCACTTGGCAGCCTCGTCGTCATCAGGCTATTGCTTCCGCATCATCAGGAGAAGAGGGTGCCAGCTTGCCAGCGAGCAAAACAGTCGGTGGGTTGTCCAGGAGGCAGCAGGGTCGCAGCAGTGTCAGTGGAGCCAAACGGCCACGGAGTAGAGCACCAGCTCCACTGCAGCCTACCACCACGGCCAGTAGTGGTGCCGGTGTGCACGGAGGAAGTAGCAGTCAGCCAGTGAGGAGTAGCGGGGGCAAAGTTTCCTACTCGGCGGTGTGGCAATTTTTCGTCAAGCCGCCCGAGGAAGTAAACGTAGCCGTATGTCGACTATGTGGCCAGAAAGTCAAGCGTGGCCAGGGGGCCAATGTTGGGACTACAGCGTTGCGTCAGCATATGCAGCGTCGCCATGCGGTGGCCTGGGAAAACCGTGATAAAGATATGGCGGTTCTGCCTGCCCCAGCCCCCGCTCCATCACCCGCTCCGTTACTTGCTCCGTCACCCGACGTCAATCGCCCTCTATCAGCCAGTCAAGGCTTCAACACCTCTGCTGAGGGGAGTTGTCGCTCGTTGGCATCTTCCACTCGTTCAGATGCTCCTTCTCCTGCTACTCCTCTTCACGGATTCCGTCAGCAGTCTTTCTTCGAATCCGTTTCCAAGAGACAACAGTTTGCGAGCACGCACCCGACGGTGCAGAAGCTGAACGTCCTCCTGTCCAAGTTGCTGGTGCTGCAGTCCCTCCCTTTCCAAGTGGTGGACTCAGCACCTTTCCGAGAAATGATGGCTTGTGCCGAGCCGCGGTGGAGAGTGCCAAGCCGGCATTTCTTCGCCAAAAAGGCAGTGCCAGCCCTGCATTCACATGTAGAAGAGATGGTGGGCCAGTCTTTGAGCATGTCAGTCTCTGCCAAAGTGCACGGCAGCGCCGACGTGTGGAGCTGTAACTACGGTCAGGGACAGTACATGTCATTTACAGCCCACTGGGTGAACGTGGTGCCGTCACAGCCGCACCAGCAACTTGGACAGGTCACGCCGCTTTTGCCTCCACGTTTGCACGTCCTTGGTCCAGCAAAGATGTCCGCCTCTACCACCTCTTCTTCCGCCGTGTCCTCAGCCGCCACCCCCGTGCCAAGTCCCATTACCCGACCGGCATATCACATGTGCAGGGCGCAACGGTGTCACGCTGTGCTGCACCTGGTATGCCTTGGCGAACGTAGTCACACAGGGGAGGAACTTCTGAATGTAATGAACAGAGAAATCGACAGATGGCTGTCTCCGCGCAAACTGAAAATCGGAACCATGTTGACCGACAACGGAAAGAACATGGTGTCTGCTCTGCGTCAAGGAAGGTTGTGCCATGCGCCATGCATGGCTCACGTGTTCAATCTGGTTGTCAAGCGGTTCCTAAAATCCACCATCCCACTGCAAGACATCCTTAAAATGTCACGTAAACTTTGCATTTCAGCCATTCCAACACCGCAAAGCACACCCTCCTTGAGCTGCAGCGGCAGAACGGAATTCCACAGCATCGCCTGATCTGCGACGTTGCAACAAGGTGGAATTCAACCCTACATATGTTAGACCGCCTTTACGGACAGCGAAAGGCCATCACCGATTTCCTGATGTTACAAGCGGATAAAGGTACTCCCCTGTGTAACTTAGATGCCAGCCATTGGCAGCTCATGCGTGACACCTGCCGCTTGCTCAGGCCCTTTGAGGAGGCCACGCTATTCGTGAGTCGGCAGGACTATGGGATGAACGACGTCATTCCTCTGTTGCACGTCCTGGAACAAATGCTGTTAACAATGGCTGGTCAGGGTGCGGTAGACGTGGCGCACAGATCTCAACGCCACATGACCCCTGTGGGGGCAGGACAGGAAGAAGAGGAGGAGGTAGAGGAGGACATTGGTGCTCAGGAATTATTGAGTGAAATGGGTGGTTTTTCCACTCAGCGGACAGGAGTGGACGAGCAGGAGCATCTGGTAGAGGAGGAGACAGAGGACCCAGACGCACCGTGGCAGTATGCTGTGGAGATGGAGGCAGGGAGTCCCTCGCATTCCTTGGCAGAAATGGCCCATAGCATGATCGGTTGCTTGCGTAGCGACAGCCGAATAATAACCATCAGACAGAGGGATGACTTTTGGCTGTCCACCTTGTTGGACCCTCGCTACCGTTCAAAAATGGTGGCCTTTTTCACACCTGCTGAGAGGGAGGCCAAAATAAAGTACTATAAAAACCACCTATGTAGTCAGTTGGTCTCTGCCTTTCTGCGCCAACGTCCATCCTCAGACACTGTGGGCCCTGTGCGCTCGCGGGAATTGCTTTGTATATCTGCCGCCTTAGGGGCCGCTGTCTGGCGACATAATTTTTTGTCACTGTGTAGACATCTATTTATAGGCCGATGTTTGGCCACAAAAATATATTTAGTAATAACCTAGCCGTTCAGGCCGCTCCCTGAACACCTCGGGAATTGCTTTGTATATCTGTCGCCTTAGAGGCCGCTGTCTGAACAGCTCATGAATTGCTTTCTATGTGTGTCGCCTTTGAGGCCGCTGGCTGGACAGCTGATGAATTGATTTGTATATATGTACTTATTGTCCGCTGTCCGGACAGCTCATGAATTACTTTTTGTATATAGCCTTCCAAACCACTCTCAGAATAAGTCATGATATTCATGCTGTGTATAGCCTTATAGGCCAATGGTCAATCAAGTCATGATTGTTATAATGTGTATAGCCTTATAGGCCGCTGTCTTTACAACTTTATAATTCCATGCAGTATATAGCCCTATCGGCCACTTTTTGGCATCCAGTTGCTGTAGCCCCCATCACCACACTGTGCCACGGGCCCCTGTACCGCCTTCTCATACTGCTGCCAGATCCATCCTCTGCCATGTGCGTCTTTGTCGTCTGCTCACGCTGCTGGGTTCCAGTTTTAAACCTAGGCCTGTGTATGGCTTCCGAATACTGCTGCCTCCACCGCCACCCTGCGCCATGTGCCTCTGTCGTCTGCTCACGCTGCTGACGGCTTCCGCTTTTTAACCTAGGCCTGTGTATGGCTTCCGAATACTGCTGCCTCCACCGCCACCCTGCGCCATGTGCCTCTGTCGTCTGCTCACGCTGCTGACGGCTTCCGCTTTTTAACCTAGGCCTGTGTATGTCTTCCGAATACTGCAGCCTCCACCGCCACCCTGCGCCATGTGCCACTTTCGGGTCTCCTCACACTGCTGCCAGGTCCATACTGATTCATGGCCCCCTGTACCGGCTCCTCATGAACGTGGTTCAATGGGTTTGCATCACTTAACGGCAAATCGTTGACAAATGCTGGGACGTTCAGTGTTGTGCGCATTAAGCCAGACACCAAAGGGCAGCACAGACCTGTTATTACTCGCTCAAGCATGGCTGAACAAAACCAGTCTCTACCACAAATTGGACCCAGACCTGCCCAGGGTCTCGTAACTAGATTGCACGGAGGAGTAGAGTCCGTTATCGGAATTAAATAGACAAAACGCCACACCAAAAAGAGTGGCCATTTCCAACACTTATTCCAGAAAGAGGAACAACCCGTTTCATATACGGCCCGTAGACGTTTCACGTCTGCCACATTCAGTCGATTTAAGACGCAAGCTCCACTTCCTCTGGTCTCTGACCGTCGATATACCTTTAAGTGTCAGCTTTGAAGCTATATTCCCTCCGGAGCACTGACACTGGTGCCCTTCCGTCAACATGCCTTTAAGTTTCAGTTTTCAACCATATTCCCCACAGAAGCCAAACTCTTGGGTATCCCAGAAGCTGCTCAGCGGGTCAGGGCAATAAAGCTCCCGGTTCGCAGGTTGTTCCGTCTTATGGATGGAAGTACGACGGTATATGATCTTCTTCGCACCCACGGCATCACCTCATAGAATCTCTGCATTGCATCTGCAATCACAACGCTGACTTCCCGGATCGCCACTCAGCCATTGGACTCTTGATAGTCGTCTCCCCACACTGCTGTTGGGGGGACTTTTTAACCTAGGCCTGTGTATGGCCTTCAATTGAAGCTGCTTCCGCTCCGCCACTCTGCCATTGGACTCTTGATAGTCGTCTCCCCACGCTGCTGCTGGGGGGACTTTTTAACCTAGGCCTGTGTATGGCCTTCAATTGAAGCTGCTTCTGCTCCGCCACTCTGCCATTGGACTCTTGATAGTCGTCTCCCCACACTGCTGCTGGGGGGACTTTTTAACATAGGCCTCTGTATGGCCTTCAATTTAAGCTGCTTACGCTTCGCCACTCTGCCATGGGCCCCTGTACCGCCTCCTCTTGCTGCTGCCAGGTCCAGAGTGTATCATGGGTCCCTGTACGGCCTCCCATTGCTGCTGACTTCATCGCCAGACTCTGCCATGTGCCACTTTCAGGTCTCCTTACACTGTTGGTGGGTTCCATTTTGTGATAGGGTGCTGTATGGCCTTCCATTGCTGCTGCCTCCACCGCCACCCTGCGCCATGTGCCTCTGTCGTCTGCTCACGCTGCTGACGGCTTCCGCTTTTTAACCGAGGCCTGTGTTTGGCTTCCGAATACTGCTGCATCCACCGCCACCTTGCGCCATGTGTCTCTGTCGTCTGCTCACGCTGCTGACGGCTTCCGCTTTTTAACCTAGGCCTGTGTATAGCTTCAGAATAATGCTGCCTTCACCGCCACCCTGCGCCATGTGCCTCTGTCGTCTGCTCACGCTGCTGCCAGGTCCATACTGATTCATGGCCCCCTGTACCGGCTCCTCATGAACGTGGTTCAGCGGGTTTGCATCACTTAACGGCAAATCATTGACAAACGCTGGGACGTTCAGTGTTGTGCGCATTAAGCCAGACACCAAAGGGCAGCACAGACCTGTTATTACTCGCTCAAGCATGGCTGAACAAAACCAGTCTCTACCACAAATTGGACCCAGACCTGCCCAGGGTCTCGTAAGTAGATTGCACGGAGGAGTAGAGTTCGTTATTGGAATTAACTGTGAGGGACTTTTAAACCTAGGCCTGTGTATGGCCTTCAATTGAAGCTGCTTCTGCTCCGCCACTCTGCCATTGGACTCTTGATAGTTGTCTCCCCACGCCGCTGCTGGGGGGACTTTTTAACATAGGCCTCTGTATGGCCTTCAATTTTAGCTGCTTACGCTCCGCCACTCTGCCATGGGCCCCTGTACCGCCTCCTCATGCTGCTGCCAGGCCTGTAATCTGCCATGGGCCCCCGTACCGACTCCTCATGCTGCTGCCAGGCCCGTAATCTGTCATGGGCCCCTGTACCGCCTCCTCATGCTGCTGCCAGGTCCAGAGTGTGTCATGGGTCCCTGTACGGCCTCCCATTGCTGCTGTCTCCATCGCCACACTCTGCCATGTGCCACTTTCAGGTCTCCTCACACTGCTGGTGGGTTCCATTTTGTCATAGGGTGCTGTATGGCCTCCCATTGCTGCTGCCTCCACCGCCACACTGTGGCTCCACACTCTGGTTTTGGCCCCGTGACTGCCCAAATGAGTGAAGTGTGCGGTGATTCTAAGATCGACGGCACTCATCTGCATGTCATACTGACTGACAGTATTATTTCTCTTCCCCAGCAGACTCCAAGGGCATTTAAATTAAAGGTACAGTGTTCTGCACTAATATAAAGGCTCTCTGAAGCCTAGAAACACCCTTTTTATAAGTTAAATTCACAGCGAATATATTCGGCTCGAAGCGAATTTATTCGGCGAATTCGGCAAATCAGCCGAACCGAATTTTTGAATAATTCGCTCATCTCTAGTTATCAAGAAACTGTAGAGTGAGGAGGTTGTGTGACATCACTCGAAATTTACCTATGAAAACACCTCTACGTTCATACCTTTGCTACCTTGAAGCATAAAGAAGCATTGGAAAATACCTCTGAAGTTGTTATTCATTGAGTAAACTATCTGTTAAGGCGATCATTCAACTTGCTGCACACATTCTGACAGACTGGGTCTAAACGAATCTCGCCACAAGTACAACCGATGCCAAGACAGAACAGCAATGAAGAATATTGTTCTGCAATGCAAAGCTTGATTTGAACTGTCATGAATGTGTTAAGTTCATGACAGTTAAATATAATAGTGATCTGTGACTGTCTCCAGCCTGTCACATGGTACAGGCTGCTTTGATTGGCCCAATGTGTGATGTGAGAGCTGTGGACCAATCACAGCTCTCCAGAAACAGAAGCAAAGCTTTTATGAATCAGATTGATGCATAAAAGCTTTGTTGTCATTGTGATCATGTGATCGCATAGCGGAATACCGTGATTCTCATTCCACTGTGTCCGGTGGACATGAAGGGGGGGAGGGTAAATACCCTCCCAGCAGGTGTGGCCAGGTGGAGCTGATTGCAGGAACCTGCTGGCTGCTGGGAGACACCTGCTAGTGGTCACTGGAACTGCAGCTATCAGCCCGGAGAACCACAGTGGCTAACTACAGACCTATTTGCTTGGGCTGAGTTCACCTGCTGATGGCAGACAAGCAGGGTTTTTCTCTGGTTTCAGTATAACCGTGATGTATGAATGTTGAAAATGGGGGTGGGGCATTTCCCCTGACATACAAGAATCATAAAAAACTAATAAAGAAGAACTTGCGGAATTGCCTATAGTATGAATATGAAAATCCATCTGGACCCTGCGCTTTGTGGGCAGGTAGGTCTTTAACCACTTTTTCCAGTTCTTCTATAGAAATAGCTGCATTTAGAGATGATCTAACCTTAGGCTTTAGCTTAGGTACATGTAAATGTAGATCAGAGATAGTTATCAAATAGTTCTTTCCTAGAATTTGGGTGTTGGTCTGGGGACAGGCAGTTATAAAATTTGCTGTAGAATCGACCAAAGTCCCAGCAATTCCCTGGGGACAATAAGTGGGATTGCCTTTTGGTTGAAAGATAAATTCAGGGGCAGAACCCAAAGGTCTCACCTGCAGTTTCTTCACTATTATCCTGTGTAGTTTGTTGGCATATTGATAAAACGTTTGTCTCATCCACTGCAAACTCTTTGATATCTCTTCAACATCCAGTGGATAAGTTTACTCTTAAGCAATACCACTGTGCGTAATTTATAAACAGAGGGTAAGGCTATACGCTTGAGTGAGTTGTAGCAGAAGATCCGATTTTAGCTTAATAGAATCTCTCTTGAGGCAAGAGCCCCTCTGCTATGCAATGACCCCTGGCTTAAACCTTGTGGGCCTTGGATACTGAAACCACAATGAGTTTGAAAAAATCCTCCAGTGCCATAGATATGGAAGCTTTAATTTCAGCATGTGAAACAGAGTATCATTCAAACGCCAGTGACATGTACAAGAGACTGGCGTTTCCATGACCAGATCTAGAGCCAAGAATAAATGATCTGACCATGAGTTAGTGATTATATCATAAAGAAATAGTCAAGTCTGATATAGGTATTATGAACATGTGAAAAAAAGGAACATTGTTTACGCTTAGGGTGTTTCACCCACCAAGAGTCAAATAATCTATGATCCCCGACTCATTGGCCAAATTAAGTTGACTGTTTAAAATTCTGTTTAGAAGGTTGGTGGCCATAGAAGGACTCCCGTTCTCTAGAGGGAGATATAGTAAACTTGAAATCACCTCTTACTACAGTAAAGAGGTGGGCTGCTTGTAGCAGGAGGGAAATTATATTTTGAAGGAAACGTATTTGAATAGAATGTAGTCATAGGGGTATCACCATATTTGCAACAACCTTGTGTATCTAATAGAGAACAAAAGACTCGAAGTAGACAGTTTCGTTTAATCAGCATGACAACCCCTTTTCTTGTCAAGTCAGACGCTATGTACACAGAAGGATATTATTTAAGAACAAATTTAAAAGAACTTCCTTTACAAAAATGTGTTTCTTGGCTTAGAATTATGTCTGCATGGGAGTGCCAGAATTCCCTCAAGGCCAACCATCTTTTCCTCACAGAGTTCAGCCCTTTGACATTGCATAAGAAGAAATGTAAAGACACTGCAGAATAAAAGATGGCATTAGCATAGTTATGCAGGTCAGACAAGTATGGATATCATAATGTGGCAGTATATTAGGTAACAAAGATGTTTGTAGACATAAAATGTGTCTATAACAATAATATGAATCCCAACTATGGGTCCAGCAAAGGCCTACATTTATAAAATGTAGAAAAAAAACTGAGAGCCTGAGCATACTCTGGGATCCATGGTATATACCATAGATAAATAGACACTTGCTGAATGGGAGTGCCAGAATTCCCTCAAGGCCAACCATCTTTTCCTCACAAAGTTCAGCCCTTTGACATTGCATAAGAAGAAACTTAAAGACACCGCAAAATAAAAGATGGCATTAGCATAGTTATGCAGGTCAGAAAAGTATAGATATCATAATGTGGCAGTATATTAGGTAACAAAGATGTTTGTAGACAAAAAATGTGTCTATAACAACAATAATATGAATCCCAACTATGGGTCCAGCAAAGGCCTACATTTCTAAAATGTAGAAAAAAACCTGAGAGCCTGAGCATACTCAGGGATCCATGGTATATACTATAGATAAATAGAGGGAGCATAAGGAGGACAATTGTAGGGCGGTAGTTCCCCGCTACTCCTCCGACACCAGCAAATACTCAAAGAGTATAGCAACATAAATGTTCCTAATTGTGATCCAAATAGGAAAATGTAAGTATCTGGTAAAGGATATCGGAAGGCTGTCAGAAATGCCAGAATATAAAAGTCAGGATGTACTGATTATAAGCAAAGTACCTTCATGTGCCTGCAGACAGCTGAGAGGTGGGTGTACGCAGGCCAGGGCCAAGGAATGAGAACAGGAAGGGGCTCACATGGTAGAGGTGGTAGGCCCAGGTTTTTCAAAAAGAGATTCTCTCTCTTGTAGATTCCTGATATTGAGCTGTACTCCATCCTTCGTCACCATAAGTCGAAGTGAAATCCCCAGCAAAAATATAATATATAATTATTGGGGAGAGGTTGCTGTATATTTGTATTGTTTTCTCCCTTATCAATTAGCGACTTGTTGCGGGTTGAGTATGCAGAGATTTCTTATTGTCGTAATAATGAAAGCGGTCTAGCGTCCACTGGTGGTTTGGGGGCCAAGGAGCGGTGAGCCCGATCCATATGCCAATCTACGTTCAATATAGTAGGAGCCAAAATGATAAAAAGGCCTCTCAGGTATTTCTGACTCAAGGACTCCCCTAATACAGAGATTCTGTCTCATTTCTCTGTTCTCCAAGTCCTCCTGCTGGGACTGAAGCTGTGAAAGCAGCTGTTTTAAATTATGATTATCTTCTTCAAGCACTTGGACATACAGCAGAAGGTCATCAAACGTAGTTTCCAAATGATCAATTGATTATGCTATTTCTCCCCACAGCTCCTGAGCTATTTTCCCAATCTCAGCTAAGATGGCGTGAGTGATGTTTTCCTATAAAGTATGTAATTTGGCATACAAAATGTTCACCATCAGGCAGCGAAGAGGGGAGTGAGTAGGCAAGATGGACAAGTGAGTTACCTCAATCATGTGGTCCACCGAGATGTCTGTGGGTGCCGCTGGGGGAGCCAGATCACTCTGCAGAACGAGTGATGAATCTCTTCATGTGGCTAGGCCATGAGGAGTACAATTTCTGACACCCAATTTTGCCCATAAGGACCACCAAGTGTTGCTGAACCTCATGTCAGTGCTCCCCTGCTAAAGTGAGCTGAATATCACTTTGGAGGAACCAGGAGAAGTAGCAGTGGAGTGGAGTGGTTCGGTTACACAGTATTTTATATTTTAAAAGATCTTTTTGTCCTGAGATAGAACAAGTCCAGGACAGGCATAAGAACCTTTTTGAGGAAAGAAGGAAACAGGGAGACATAATTGAAACCTTTAAATACAATAAAGATGAATGTATATTTTTTACAGAGTTACATTGGTCCAGTTTGGACCAATGTTACTATTTGCACACCATACCTGGCTGATGCCCCTGGAAGCTGTAAATAAGTGAAATAGACACTTGCTGCTTCAGTAACCTTTACATTCATCTGGCCCATGATGAGCATCTGACCTGATGCATTGTGAATACAGAAGGTTGTTAGCTGTGAGGCATGAGCGCCATTCAGAGAATGCTTTGCTGGACCATTGCAACATGTAAAAATAGACTATGCCTGGAATTCTTCTATAAGGGTGTGAATAAGGTTGAGGAGGGCAGTACTATGAAGCTAACATCAAGACCATGGGAACATGATCTCAAACTCAATGTTCTATCCTTCTATGTTCCTATATTTATGTGTGACTGTGGGGGGTAGGTGCAGCATGATATGGCTACAGTAATGATACTGAGGCCTAGGATGTACAAAAGACAATTTATTGAGGAACCTGTAAAACAGTTATAAATGCACGGCGGGGTGAAACACCCATCCGGGAACTCACAGTCAACGCAGTGGTGAGTCAGCAGTGGTTTTCCCAAGCTGAAGAAAGAGCTTGCCAAGGGAGGCGGAGTGCGACGTGGCTGGTCCAACCCAAGATGAAGCTTGCAGAGGTGTAGGCATAGGACCTACTCCTCTGGAACTTTTCCATACCATGAGTGCTGTTCCTAACAGATGGGTGAGCTCCCCCTACAATAGCCACTTCGCAAATGCCCACCAAAACCTGGGGGCAGGAACTTATGAAGACTCTGCTTGACCCACGATGGCCACTAGGTTCACTTGGATGCAGCAACACAGGATCGCTGCTCCAGGGGACCAAGGAAATCATAGAGAAACCAGGTTTCTCTTGACTTACTCTCCAGCTGCACTACTGCTCTGGTTGAGCACCACCTACAGTGGAGGAAGCATAATGCATCTGCCTGCACTCCTCCTCCCTTTGACAGATGCTGTCTTTGGCATCAAACAAGACACTTAACCATGTAAATGAGCAATAATACAAATACTAATGCAAGAACACTGTAAACCACATAATCAGAATACTTTGCAGGTAATTGTTTATGATTAGATTCAATTGGATGGCGAACCTCACCATCCACTGTGTGGTCACAGCCCGAGTCCTCATCTTCTACGGGGGCCTCCATGACTCCAAAGGATTGAGGGTTGGCACAGCCAGTTGCATCCCTTCCCTCTGGGCTGGAGGCAGGAGCATCAGCTGAGTCTATGGAATCTTGCATCCAGTGGAGCTGCGGGTTCTAGACTGTCCATAGACTCAAGGCTGGGGCTGGTATCTTCAGGGTCCACAGGAGATAGAGGCTCTAGTTCAAGGGTCAGCAGGTAACACTCATAAGGGACTTCCTGTACAGGTGTGATATTAGCGGAGCTACATTCCTTTCGATCTACGACAGGCTTATCAGGGCACTCAGCACGCATGATCTTGCACTTGAGCCTACACTTGACGGGGGTGGGGCCCTCCAAAACCACATCATATACCTATGTCAGAGTGAAAGGTTGCTTTTCCACCTGGTACAGGGTACACTCCCACTTGGGCTCCAAATTGTTGCCTCTTTGTACTTTGGATTCTTTACCAACACACAGTCCAAGTGCTGTACATGAACCTAAAAGGACTTGAAGAAGATGAATATATCAGCAAGATAGACTAGTACAGTCTCCGAGCTAAAGGAGCAAAGCTAAATTTTAGACAACAAAATCCTAATTAACCAGAATTCAACTACAAGTAAGTCTAATTATTCATTAAACAGGTGTCCAGCAGACAGTTGATTATAAAAGGATGTTACTTAACAAAGAAAATCCCTTCCCATTTCATGGAATGGAAGAGAAATATATCAAGGCCTAAGAAAGAAAATAATTTCTTTACACAAGAAAGGTGAATGCTACAAGAACATCAGCAAAGCTTTACTTATCGGTCAGAATACTGTAGCAAAAGTGATATAAAAATTTAACAAAGATAGAACTGCAGCCATCTCACGGAGATGTCCAGGCTGTCCACTGAATTTAACACCTCGTCAGGAGCATCTTCTGATGAGAAAGGTTGAAAAAAATCACCATGTAAGTTCACTGCAGTTAGCTAAAAAAGTAGAAAGCCAAACTGTGGTGATTGTTCCCGTGACACAATACGGTGTACACTGTAGAGGAATGCCATGCATGGGTGTCATACACGAAGGAAACCTCTCCTAAAGCCCATGCACAACAAACCCCGCCTAGAATTTGCCAGGGACATGCTGAAAAAGAAGATGACTACTGGGACTCTGTATTCTGGAGTTATGGGACCAAGATAAATGATTTTGGAATGGATGGCTTCAAAACTGTATGGTGTCGCACAGGTGAGGAGTACAAAGAAAATTGCATGGTGCCTACAATGAAACATGGTGGTGGCAGTGTCCTTCTGTGTGGCTGCATGAGTGCTGCTGGTGTCGGGGAGCTGAATTTTATTGAATGGTATATTCACAGATGTACTGCTCTATATTGAAAGAGGAGATGCTACTAACATTTGGTGCCCTTGGTCATCGTGCACTTTTCTAACATGACAATGATCCAAAACATACATCTAAGGCCACTGTTGCCTTTCTGAAGAAGAACAGGGTGAAAGTGATTCAGTGGCCAAGTGTGTCTCCTGATCTGAACCCAATTGAACACATATGGGGAATTCTGAAGAGGCAAGTTAAGTATCACTCTCCATGCAGCATCCAGGCTCCAAAAGAGGTCGTTCTTGATAGATGTTGCAATATGTGGCCAACTTGTTCATTCCATCCCTAGAATACTTAGTGCTGTCCTTACAAATCATGAAGGTCATACAAAATACTAGATGTAGTAGTTTTTGTTGTGGGATGTGTTCATTTTTGCATCAACTAATTTGAGTAAAACTGAAGATTTTGTAATCTAAGTTTTATTATTAACCTTACTTTCATGTACTGAGGTAAAAAAAATGTTCTATAAAACTCAGTTTTGTTAACATTTTGGAAGTTGTTCTTGTGTTCATTGAGATATTGATTAAAATCTTACTTTTCAAAAGGGGGTGTACTCATTTAGGCTGAGCACTGTATCTTTGGTAGCTGCTGAAACATGCTGGGAGCATTGCTAAACCTTAATGGCATACAGGTAAATTCATACAGCCCTAGGAGTGGTCCAGTTGTTCTCTAATCTTGAATCTCTGTGCCTAGAAATCGTACTCCATAACAGTTACCTCTGACCCCGTATCAATCAGACAGGGGGACCTCTTGACCGTTGACCAGGGGCAGTGACTACTGGACTGGGTGCAACCATGGCTTCTGGTCTGGTGGGACCTTGAGTTTCTGGTCCCAGGATTTGTCCCTCTTCGCTCCAACACTTGTGTGCAGAGACTTGAAAAGACTCTGCTTGGACCAAGATGGCCACCAGGGTCGCCTGGAAGCAGTATAGCCAACCAGAACACTGCTTCAGGGGACAAAAGAAACCATAGAGAAGTCAGGTTTCTCTTGACTTCCTCTCCAGCTGCAGTACTGCTCCAGTCGAGTCAATTGCCAGTGGAGGAAACAATCTGCATTTGCCTACATCTGTAAGACTCTTGCGTATGGTACAGTGAGTAGCATCAGACCAGGCGTGGACAAAGTCTTCCCATGATGCCTCTGACTCTGGGAGTCGTTCTTGTAATTATCAGTCTTGCAATACCTCATGGGACATGTAGTTCCACAACAGCTGGAGAGCCCCAGTTGCCCACCACTGGATCAGACTTTAACCATGTACTTTTAAAGCATGCTCGATGTCATGCACTAATTAGACATGTCCGCCTCTTGCACAGTGCACTGTTTGCACTACATGACCCTCCTCCAGGTAGTCCCTCTTTCAGAAATTCTAAAGGTGGGTGGTATACCTTTCTTATCTTACGGAGCTTCCTGTGGACTCCCCAGAACCAGAATCTTCATTATTAGGCAAATTGAGACTTCCAGCTCCAAAGTCAAAGCTTTGACATATCCGTCTTCTGTTGTATCAATGCAATTAATGACAACATTTTGACAACGGGAAGCTGGCGCTTCTGGGAAAAAGTGCCAGACTCAGAGCTTCTGTTTCACTCAAGATCAAAAAATTATGTGAAGAAATCTTGGAGCAAGAATGGAATGGTTTAAATCAGTGTTGAGTGGGTTAAAGAATTTAACCATTTTCCGTCAAGACAACCCAGACACAGAATAAGCTAATAGGCAGAGCTGTTAACAAGGATCCATGCCCTAGCAGTTATCTTGGTGCACGTGGTAAGGCTACAGATCTGCTTACACACAGCTCCCTATGTTTTTCCTCCTCCCTCTTCTCCTGTGCTGCTGCTCTCACATCCCCCCTCTCTCTTTCACTGGGCACCTCTCAGTCACTCTAGAAACAAGGATGCAAACAGAGTGCAAGCTCACCCTGCGAGGTAAGAGAACCTTTATTATATTACTTTTTGTTTGTAAATGCACACGTGACTGTTAGTTAAAATAAATCAGCATAAAGATATGAAAAGTGTAATAACCTACAGTTTTTTTTTCTGTAATCAGTTTAGCCAAAAACATTATTGATTTGGGTTACAGTATTTTACCCATTGTTGTTATCTTATAGAATAAGCAATTATCATGGATGACAGGTAGTTTTAAAATAATATGGAAGGCAGAATTTAGGAAACTTAGGAGACCTTCTTCTCAGAGGGTACATAAATGGCTAGAAGCTACTACAAATGATTAGAAGACAAAAACAAAAAGCAAAAAACTAGAAAAACAGTGCTGATAAAAAAGGATTTGGGTTTAAAAGTTCTTAGCTGGCTTACATGAATTGGAACCTTGCTGTGCAAACCTTTAGGTTAAGATAGAATTCTACAGAAATATATACATGCGTTGGCTGAAAAAATGTTCCAATGTGTTTGCAAACAATTAAAAACTAGTTAATGAATGAATTAGAATGATGATTTCTCATTAGATAGAATTCACTATACAGCCAAAGCTGACCACACACCACAACCTCTTATTTTAGTAATTTATCTGCAGTTTGAATGTAAGATAGTTTCATGTTTGTAACATTCAGTCTAAACTTTGTAGATTGTACAGCTGAATTGTGACATGTGGGCCACACTCCACCAGGACCACCAGCAGGTCATATTTTGCAGACCATTGGAAAGATGTGATTATTATAAAATACAAACTATTTCACCTGTTAATGGTCTGTCAAGCCCTATTTGGGAGACAATGATCTAGTGACCACAGACTGACCACTAAAAGAAAGCAATATGCAGGTTTACAATTTTATTTCAACAATCAGGCCACATAGCAGTGCCATAAGGAATACATATAATTGACAGGACCTCTGCTTAGAATAGATCTGGTGCGTGAGAAGACAGGAAAATACCTCTGCTCTTATTTTCTACTGTAAGCCACCTGACTCTCTATATCTATTCCAAGTAAATAAAAGTATACGGAGGATTGCTAAGTACATACACTGAGTATCAAAATCTTTGTTCTTGGATATATCCCTATATATGACTACTGATCAACTGCACAACATAATATCTATTGTAATATATTTATAATTGGGCTTATAAAAGAAGGCAGCAAATAGGCAAAGCAAAAAGATGTTCAAAATGCTGAAGTCCTTAACAATCATTTTCTGTACTGAGATCATCAGATGAAACAGTATCAGTAACAGTATTTTTTTTTTGTAAAACACTATTTGGTTTAGCTCATGTGTGGTAATGAGACTGTATTGTGCTTCTGTTTGCCAAAACAGAATATGTTGAGGATTATATTTTATCCAGACCTTAAAGAAAATATTAATCTTAGCAGAAAGATTTAACACATTGTTGCTACAAAAGGCATTTTACCCAATTCAGCTCCGGAAGGTTTTACCTTCTTCATGACCAGGCCTTTTCTCCTATTTAGCACTGAGCTACCTTAACTGGTAATTGCGTGGTCATGCAACTCTGTACCCAAACAAAATAGAGCTTTCTTTTGTTAGTATGAAATCATCACAATTTTTTCCATAAATTTTGGCCAAAATGTATTCTGCTACATGTCTTTGGTAAAAAATCCCAATAAGTGTAGATTAATTGGTTTGCGTGAGAATTATAGCATCTACGAACTATGGTGTGTGTGTGTGTATATATATATATATATATATACAGTCAGGTCCATAAATATTGGGACATCGACACAATTCTAACATTTTTGGCTCTATACATCACCACAATGGATTTGAAATGAAACAAATAAGATGTGCTTTAATTTGAGGGTATTTACATCCAAATCAGGTGAACGGTGTAGGAATTACAACAGTTTGCATATGTGCCTCCCACTTGTTAAGGGACCAAAAGGAATGGGACAGAATAATAATCATAAATCAAACTTTCACTTTTTAATACTTGGTAGCAAATTGTTTGCAGTCAATTACAGCCTGAAGTCTGGATAGACATCACCAGACGCTGGGTTTCATCCCTGGTGATGCTCTGCCAGGCCTCTACTGCAACTGTCTTCAGTTCCTGCTTGTTCTTGGGGCATTTACCCTTCAGTTTTGTCTTCAGCAAGTGAAATGCATGCTCAATCGGATTCAGGCCAGGTGGTTGACTTTGCCATTGCATAACATTCCACTTCTTTCCCTTAAAAAACTCTTTGGTTGCTTTTGCAGTATGCTTTGAGTCATTGTCCATCTGCACTGTGAAGCGGCGTCCAATGAGTTCTGAAGCATTTGACTGAATATGAGCAGATAATATTGCCCGAAACACTTCAGAATTCATCCTGCTGCTTTTGTCAGCAGTCAAATCACCAATACAAGAGAACCAGTTCCATTGGCAGCCATACATGCCCACGCCATGACACTACCACTACCATGCTTCACTGATGAGGTGGTATGCTTAGGATCATGAGCAGTTCCTTTCCTTCTCCATACTCTTTTCTTCCCAATACTCTGGGACAAGTTGATCTTGGTCTCATCTGTCCATAGGCTTTTTTAGATGTCGTTTGGCAAACTCTAATCTGGCCTTCCTGTTTTTGAGGCTCACCAATGGTTTACATCTTGTGGTGAACCATCTGTATTCACTCTGGTGAAGTTTTCTCTTGATTGTTGACTTTGACACACATACACCGACCTCCTGGAGAGTGTTCTTGATCTGGCCAACTGTTGTGAAGGGTGTTTTTTTCACCAGGGAAAGAATTCTTCGGTCATCCACCACAGTTGTTTTTCGTGGTCTTCCGGGTCTTTTGGTGTTGCTGAGCTCACCGGTGCGTTCTTTTTAAGAATGCACCGGTGAGCATTCTTAAAAAGATGCATTCTTTTTAAGAATGTTCCAAACAGTTGTTTTGGCCACGCCTAATGTTTTTGCTATCTCTCTGATGGGTTTGTTTTGTTTTTTCAGCCTAATGATGGCTTGCTTCACTGATAGTGACAGCTCTTTGGATCTCATCTTGAGAGTTGACAGCAACAGATTCCAAATGCAAATAGCACACTTGAAATGAACTCTGGACCTTTTATCTGCTCATTGTAATTGGGATAATGAGGGAATAACACACACCTGGCCATGGAACAGCTGAGAAGCCAATTGTCCCATTACTTTTGGTCCCTTAAGAAGTGGGAGGCACATATGCAAACTGTTGTAATTCCTACACCGTTCACCTGAATTGGATGAAAATACCCTCAAATTAAAGCTGACAGTCTGCAGTTAAAGCACATCTTGTTTGTCTCATTTCAAATCCATTGTGGTGGTGTATAGAGCCAAAAATGTTAGAATTGTGTCGATGTCCTAATATTTATGGACCTGACTGTATACACACACAGGCTTTTTTTTCTCAGAGAGTAGATGCAGGAACTCCCCACTTCTGATTTACTTCTTGTCTCCACCCCCTACCCACCTCTGAGTACCCTCCAATGGTCCCACCTCCCTGGTTCCACCCCCCTACCCACCTCCCAGTTTTTAGAGAATACAGAGCCAAGTTTTATTCTGTGGTGATAAGTAATTTGTATGGAATTTGTTAATGATAACAAGAAAAGCAGTAAAATAGATCCGATGCAGCAGTCAGCAATAGATCCGCCCCCAGCAACAATGGACCCCCATAAGAAAATACCACCCTAGCAACAATAGACCTCCAGCAGCAACAACAGATCTCCCATCAGCCAGCAACAATCAACCTCTCCCTTAACAGTAGATCCCGCCAGCAACAATAGACCTCCCCAGCTACAATAGATCCCCCACCAGAGACAATAGACCTCCCCAGCAACAAAAGATCTCCCACCAGCAACAATAGACCTCCCCAGCAACAAAAGATCTCCCACCAGCAACAATAGACCTCCCCAGCAACAATAGATCCCCCACCAGCAACAACAGACTGCCATGCAATAATAGATCCCCTCCAGTGATTATAGATTCCCCAGTAGCCAGCATTGATGGACCTCCAAGCACCCCTTGCCCTTACATACATTCAGTGCTGGAGGTACCGGAACTGCGTTCCCCCACGTTCCGGCTGAAAAAGCCATATATATATATATATATATATATATATGATAATTTATTTTTCTATACTAATGGTGGTGATCAGCGACTTGTAATGGGACTGCCATAGTGCGGTGGGCAATCTGACATTAACTGTCGCTGAGGGGAACTGACTAACTGCCACTGACATCACCACTGACATTAATACAGCAATCAGTGATAATTCTATCACTGTACTAATGATACTGGCTGGGAAGAGGTCAACACCTAGGGTGATCACGGGGTTAAATAGGTGCAGAACAGTGTGTAATATTTGTAATGTGTTCTGCTTTTACTAACAGATTTCTTTGTTTCTCATCTCTGCTTTGCAGGGATGAGAAACAGAGATTGTTCCCTCAGGACAGAGCCTTTTGTCGATTGTCAACACAGGGCTTTGAGCTGTGAGTGGACAATCAACAGATCCCAGCCATGAATCATGCTGACAGACTCCTACTGTGTACAATAACAGTGGGTGACAGAGGGGAGGGGTCATGCATGCACATGGCCTCCACAAGGAAGGGGGCTTTGTCTGTACGAGACGCCCATCCACAGCACATTGTGGGCGGGCGGGCCTTATGCAATTAAAATGTAATATCATGATTGAAATTACTTTTCCATGTCATTCTGCAAACACTGTCATTTCTAAAATGCTCAAAACATCCAAAGGTTCCTTCAGCATACAGCAACCTGGAGATGTTTTATATATCACCTTATAGAATGCTTGTATAAGTGGCCCCCTGCTTTTCATAAGATGTCTAAGATACAAATCAAATTGTATTCTTCCACTGTAATAGGAGTTTCATTTTTTTCAAAAGTACCTCCTCTTTTAAAGGAAACAACTAGATACGTTATGGTGAGGAGAGCTAAAAGGAAACAAAAGTCCCCCAGTTAAAGAGGAACTTCAGTTGCTTGTTTTTTGTTTGTTTTTTAAGTTGGTAGCCACAAATACTATAAAAATCAGGTAAGTCCCTGGACTCCAGCATTGTCTTCCTTTATCCAGGTCTTCTTACAGCCCTGATGCCACCATCATGGATAAGGGAGCCTACTGTGGCTTCCCAAAGAACCACAGCTAGCTCCCCACTGCATATGCAAGAGCTTGCAAATGATCCAGGAGGCTGCTGGTAGGGAGGGGGCAGTGCAATGGACGTCATACCCACCTAGGCAAGGATTGCCAAAGTGGAAGAGGGTAAAACATGTCAATATGTCCTGCATAACACTTTCATGAAGTATTCAGGTCACACCTGAAAGTTGATTTACATTGTCCATTTGTACTTTGCCAGTAAGGTGTGTTGCAGTAATGTAAATGTTACCACAACACGTTACATGTATTTTTATTTTTGAATGGCACACTAATACATGGGCAAATTCCGAAAAAATGTTCTTTCGAAAATCATGAATTTTGTGCGTTTTGTAATCGAATGGTGCCACCAATGATTTCATGTTGCTACAGAAAATAATTTTCATGGCCAGGAATCTTCTTTTCTTTCTCTGTCACAGCTCAGGCTTATTTCTTTTTTGATTGTATTTCTCGCACGATTCTCCCATCATTGATTAGAAAATTGTTCATTGTTAAAAAATTTCCAATATGCCTGATCACTCAAATTCAATGGCCACACGTAAATCGGCCATTGCTGCGGCCCACTAATGGTGCAAAATTCGAACAAAATTTCTTAGTTACAATTTTCAAAAGAAAATTTGTTTGGAATTCGACCCATGTATGGCTGGCTTAAGGCTGGCCATACATTATACAATTTTCTTGTAAAATTTTCCTTTAGATTTACCATATAATATGAGGTCATACCTAAACACTTTCAATTTGTATGCAAACAGGCAGGCCCTTGCATAACATAGCTGACAGTACAGCTAAAGGAAATTGAATAAGAAAATTGTATAATGCATTTCCAGTTTTAGCCTTGGTTCACACTGGATCCGACTTTGAAATCGTGTGACTTCACTTGAACAGTTCCAATGCCGACAATAGGGTGTAGCTTGTCATGCGATTTGAAACTGTCAAATAGAATGACAAGCTGCACCAGTGAGAACCAGGGGTAAGGGTCGGCTCACACCAGAACACTGTGCTGGAAGCCTGCACCACATTCAAAATGCATTGCAGTTGCTATCTGCAGCAGTTGTCAATAATAACTTAATGACACCCCAACCGCAGCTTGCAAATGCAGTGCGTTTTCCTGCACCAGGTCGCATGGTGCTGTGGGTTTCAAAAGTAGTTCATGCACTACTTTTGGTGCGGTGTGATTTCAGACCATTCAATATGAATGGGCTGAAATTACACTGCACAGAACTGCATGTGAATCTAGCAGAAACACAATACGTGTTTCTGTGCAATTCCTGATGTAAACTGACCTAACACAATGGACCTCTGATGCACATGCATTGCAGTATACTACAATGCATGTTAATGCACAAGTGCAAAAATATGCTGCATGTCTGTTTTTTTTTATGTCCTGGTGCAGTGGCAGCGCTTCTAAGCAACACACCAAAATGCAAAAGTGTAACTGGCCCCTTAAAGCACACATGAAATAATGCCTGCCTATATCAGCTCAGAAATGGCCATAGACATGAAATATAAATCTCCAGAGCTTGAAATTTTCAACCAGATTAGGCAACAATCTTATGTGTGGCGTAAGTACCGTATTTTCCGGCGTATAAGACGACTGGGCGTATAAGACGACCCCCTACTTTTCCTGTTAAAATGTAGTGTTTGGGCTATACTCGCCGTATAAGACTACCCTTCTTCTAATGCACACCAGTGGGAAGAATCGTGCCCCATCATTGGTGTCAGTGGGAGGAATAGTGTCCCATCATTGGTATTAGTGCGAGGAATAGTGCCCCATCATTGGTATTAGTGGGAGGAATAGTGCCCCATCATTGGTGTCAGAGAGACGAATCGTGCCCCATCATTGGTGTCAGTGGGAGGAATAGTGTCCCAACATTGGTGTCAGTGGGAGGAATAGTGTCCCAACATTGGTGTCAGTGGGAGGAATAGTGTCCCAACATTGGTGTCAGTGGGAGGAATAGTGTCCCAACATTGGTGTCAGTGGGAGGAATAGCGCCCCATCATTGGTGTCAGTAGGAGGAATAGCGCCCCATCATTGGTGTCAGTGTGAGGAATCGTGCCCCATCATTGGTATCAGTGGCAGGAATAGTGCCCCATCATTGGTATCAGTGGGGGGAATAGTGCCCCATCTTTGGTGTCAGTGGGAGGAATCGTGCCCCATCATTGCAGTCAGTGGGGGGAATAGTGTCCCAACATTGGTGTCAGTGGGAGGAATAGTGCCCCATCATTGCGGTCAGTGGGAGGAATAGTGTCCCAACATTGGTGTCAGTGGGAGGAATAGTGTCCCATCATTGGTGTCAGTGGGGGGTGGAATAGTGCCCCATCATTGCGGTCAGTGGGAGGAATAGTGTCCCAACATTGGTGTCAGTGGGAGGAATAGTGTCCCATCATTGGTGTAAGTGGGGGGTGGAATAGTGCCCCATCATTGGTGTCAGTGGGGGGGGGGGATAGTGCCCCATCGTTTGTGTCAGTGGGGGGGGAGGAAAAGTGCCCCATCAATGGTGTCAGTGGGAGGAATAATGCCCCATCATTGGTATTAGTGACACCAATGATGGGGCACTATTCCTCCCACTGACACCAATTACACCTGTTCTAGTATGGTGCTGCTGCAGCCAGCATATGTGGTTGCAGCAGCACCTCTGCACGGCACACTTACTGGCCGCTCCTTCACTCGATTTTCGCGGGGCCGCTCGGTTCCGCCTCCTCGCCAGTGAGCCTTTCCTGAGCTACAGTTCTGGCGGCCAATCACCGGTGAGGAGGCGGAGCCGAGCAGCCACGCGAACATCCAGTGGCCGAACCGAATGAAGGAGCAGCTGCGCTTCCTGGACTGGATCATCGCGGGACCGGAGCCAGGTAAGAGACAGCAGCCCCTGCCCACCCCTGTACTTAATGTCCCTTCCGTCGGAAGGGGGGGCAGCGGCGGCACCGCACCGCCCTCCTAAAAAGTGTCAGCATGCCGTATACCGGCGTATAAGACGACCCCCGACTTTTGAGAAGATTTTCAAGGGGTAAAAAGCTGTCTTATACGCCGGAAAATACGGTAGTCACTACCAGCCAACTGTTCTCTGGGGGGAATAAAGAATTGGCTGGGTTTGAAAACAAATATTTTGTCTGTTTCTAACTGAAAATGCTCACCTATCCACAATTATCTATCTGTCAATGCCCAGCTAACAGTGCTGCAGTATCCCAAATACTTTCACTGTAAAAATAGCTTTGCATTCATTAATAGGTGTTGATGTTAAGAGTAGTCACAAGTCTCCAACAATAGCTTTAGGGGGTTTTTTGTTTTTGTTTTGTTTTTTTAGGAAATGACGCATGCATATATTGAAATGATATTGCAATGTTGACACATAAGCTGGAAGAGCACAGAAAGGTTCTTGGATGATGGAGAAGAATGTGGATAGTTTAACACTTAGTGAATATTTCATGTTACTGTATTAAATTTCAGGTGCTTAGAAAAAGAAGAAAATAATGTCTTAGTGATACTGCCCTGGATGAGGAGTGCCATTGTTTCCTTCCTATGTCAGACTTGTGTAGGTATTATTGACAGGAGTCATGCCATTGTTACATGGCTGGAAAAAGCATGTACGTATGTTCTAAAGAGCAGTACATTTATTTAAAGATAGAACAGGAATCGTGTTGTATAACTCTAGCACTACCCCCTTAAGGGTTGCTTAGCAATTTGTTTTAGGTTCCCTATCAACCCGAACCTCTGCTACAACTGAAAGACCTACCTCTGCTGACACCACCATGCTCCTGTGAGCAAGTAAATCACAACTGTAAAATGGACCCACACACAAGTTAGTGTACGCAATGCAAAGTTTTTGTTGGAATTAAAGGTAACTTGGTCACAAAGGTCAAAACGGCATCGATATATGCATCAAATATAACCACTCTTGGTAACTGCTTTGTTGAAGATCGGTAACTTGTTGTTCCAGTAGCACAGCTGTAACCTTGCCTGCAACTGTATGCCCTGCGGTCAGCTTGTACAGTAAACTGCAATGTAGATATATCTCAAAGATGGCAGCTGCAAGAACTAGGCAACTATGTGTATTGTTCACAACTGTGTGTACGTAGATGGCTAAGGTGGCAAACTGTCAGTATTCACTTGATTAGTGGGTGCATGGGTCTCTCCCATCCGATAAAGTAGTCTGGCAGATTGTAATGGTCCGTCTTGCTCTCTCTGCAAACAGGTCAGTTCGTGGACTCTCTGGCTTAGACTCGGCATCCTGTCTGGTCTCCTGCAGTCAGATTGGCCTGCTGGACAGCGTAGCAGACCGGGAGGTCAGTAGGCTCTCTCTGCTCCTCTTCTCTCTCCAACTCTGATTCCACAGCCTAGTTCAGCACTTCAGCCATCATCACACCTCCTTCTCCTTCAGTCTCTCCCTGCACTTTCCTGGCCAATCTCCCGGGCTTTAATATTTATATGACCCCGCCCACACGCTCTCTTGGGTAATGTAGTCCCTGACTGCCCTGCTCAACAGTTGAGTCCTGCTATACAGCATACAAGTTCCAGAGGGCTGTTTTGTCCATGTGAGTGACGCTGAATGGCAGACCACCGCCATATAATGTCCATTTTAATGTACTGCAAGTAATAACATTTTAATGGATTACACACTCCCCCCCACTTGAAATCTTTGGTCCCCAAAGAACTGGAATAAGACAGACAACGTTTGGCATAACATACTTACATTAGACAAAGAGGTAAGCCCAATTAATCAGGAGGAGCAATCATTGGCAAATACACACTGTTACTCAGCTGCTGTACTAGTGACTCCCACTCAGGGTTAGGAGAGTCCAATTGCCCAAAGAGCAGAGCAATAGCTGTAATAGGGATGTGTCAGCAGAGGGGTTTACAGGTTCTTGAATGTCATCCAATAAGGTAACAGTTTCAAAAACTTCCCCAGATGTAATGTCAGCAAGGGAGTTTATGGATTCTTGGATCTGCTCCAACAAGCTGTAAATGGGAGCTTCAAAGATTCTTTGAATGCCATGGAAGGCCTATAAATACTGTATAATAATAATAATAATATTCATAGCTTTCTCCCAGAACATCATAGGTCAGTCTTTTAGGTGCCCTTATCTCTTCTTTCTCTAAACTGCCCCTGAGGGAAAGCATTCTCTGACTTTTTCTGAGTTTAGGAGCTTGGCAGCCTCCTTGCTTTCAGATTGCCTTGGAGAATCAATTTTAAATTTAGGGAGAAGAAAGTCTCCAATATTGAAGCTTGACTAAGAAGTGGGCCCAGAAAGTGTTGTAGGGATTCTCTCCAAAAAAGATGGAATTTTCCAATGGAAACTTGTAGAAGGGGCAGTTGATCTCGAGGCAGGGGCAGATGCTAAATGCTGTCTTTTATAACAGTTAGAAGTGATTGCCAGTCTATTTCCATTTCCACCCCCTCTTCCTCTGGGGGAGATCTGGAGCCTGAGTCCCTGCAACAGGTGGTTCATCTATCTGAATTGGGACCCTCACAGCGTCAGATAAAGGCAGAAAATGATAGCAATGCCATGATTTGACTGGACCTTTCTACCCTTCTGGTCGAATCTGATAAACAGGTAGATCGGGTAACTTTCGGCAGACAATAAACAGATGATATTTCCAGTGAGCTGAAATTTCTTTTTCCCCGGGATTCCCATGTTTCTTAATAACACTCGATCCCTGGGTTGTAAATCCTGAAGTTTTGCCTTGGTGTTGTAACATTTCTTTATTCCTCTGAGCTGCTAAGAGGCTCGCCAAGTTTTTTCATAAGCAGACTCCAACGGATATTTCAGTCTTTCAATATACCCCTTATATGATAAAGGGGTTAAGTGATCAGGAGCAGTGCCAATGGCCAAGTCTATGGGCAATTTGTCCTCTCACCCAAACATCAGACGTTTGGGGGAAAATCCTGTGGCATCGTTCTCAGTACTGTTGTAGGCGTGTACCACTGCAGCAATGTGTTGACTCCACTGCTGCTTCTTCTCCAACATCAGGGTGCCCAGCCTATTCAGAAGAGTTCTGTTGAAATGTTCTGGGTAGGAGTGCGCATGCGCGGCCGGCGGGACGGACATGTCCCGATGAAGCTCCGTCTCCCCGTCGGGAGACAGCACTGCGGAGCAGCGGATCCCGGCCCGTGACACAGCCCAGGGGTACCCAACCCCCAAGGCAATCCTCTCCAGACCTGATCCGGCCCGATTAGCGGCGGATCTGTAGCTGCAGGTCGGAGAAATCTGACAGGGGGTTCTGTCCCCATAGCGAGCTGCATATAGGCCCGCCTACTGACTGGCGCCTGCATTGAGGCTGAGGAGAGAACGGGGGCTGAGAGTTATATAACAGCCCCCCCTGGCAAGCAGCAATATGGTTAAAGGGGCACCCCGACACCAGGCCCCCCCTCCAACCAAAATAATTGAAGAGGCCCTAGCAAAGGCCTCAACAAAGATGGCCACCGCCCCAGCATGTGGAAGTAAGCAGGCAGCAGGGACATACGCAGCCCTGCAGGATCCGCAGCCCAGCCATCCCTGCGCATCTGAGGGTGAGTCTGACACTGAAACAGATATCCCTGCACATACCCTGATGCCTGACCTTACACCCCCTGACCTACTGGCACGCTTCGAAAAAATGCTGCACAAAGCTCTGAAGCAAACCTCGGACCGCATCACTGCCACACTATCTAGGGAAACAAATGGAAGACCTTGACCTCCTGTGTGACGAAAACGCAACGCTATTAACGCGACCGGAGCTATCCGGTCCCAGCTATCCCAATCGAAAGATTGGAAATGGATAGAGTTCACAGGGCGTTAGCATCACGACGAACGGAAGGTCCACCACGCGTCATTATAGCCAAGCTCCACTTTTTCCGTACCAAGGAGCAACTCCTACAAGCTGCCCGTAATGTAGAATCTCTACAGTTCCAGGGTCATACCTAGCAATTATTCAAAGATTTATGTCCCACAACTATCGCCAAGCGCAGGGCTATGAAACCTCACCTGCAGGTACTTCAACAACACGCTATACTGTATAGGTGGAGCTTCCCCTTTGCAGTGCGGTTCCGATACCAGACCCGAGATTACACCTGCAAGACTCCAGAAGACCTACTAGACACCTTGCGGATCCTGCAACTACATTCCAAAGCAACACCTTCAGAGAGTACCAAACGGAGGTCCACGTCCTGCTCGCCATGGAAGTCTTGTCCCACACACACAACCAAAGGTCAACTCAGCCTCCACAAAAGAGGGCGTTTCTCGTCACCAGGCCTATCTTCGCAAGACACCATGGACTGAACTACGTCCCACGTTTTTCTTTCTGCCATACACACCAAACGGTGTACTCTTTTGATCTTCATCAAGGTTAACACCCATGATGTCCTTTCTCCCTCCACATGTTGGATTTTGGTTGCCCCACAACCTGGGGATTGTTTTGCCCCCCCCCCCCCTTTTTTTTATTTTTTTATCATCACTCCTCCTGGGCTCTATTTTAGCTAATATTTGGGAGCCTTGGCTTTGGCGGCATGAGACGCCACACCTCTACACCCAAGTTGATTCACCAGTGCTGCTAGTGCCGTCTGAGTCTAGGACACCCCGATTTCCTCAGATGCTTTTATACCTGTCTTTTCTACCGGGACCCGCCACCATATATTTACTTTATTGCTGTCATCCCCACGGTCCGCGTACCTGCTCACTCCACCCTAGCCCCTGTGTTACTGGCTGTTTAATAGCACTTGGGCTACTATTGCTCCCTAGCCCACCCTGTCCCAGGGTGACCTCGGGAACCCACTTTTTAGGCCTTAAATGGCCTCCTATACCCCTTCTTCCATGTTACCTTTCCCTTACCGTCCCCCTCCTCCCTCCCCCCAATAAGACTCCATGACTTCACGCAACATACTCCACAACGTTCTCATCTCCCACAGTAATCATCAGGCTCCATCCCAGTTGGTGGTGCCAAACTATTCAAATTATTATACACTCTCCCCATGGGCTCGTTAAATATCCTTACCCTGAATGTACAGGGCCTTAATATACCACAGAAACGTAATAAGGCTTTCCGAACCTTTGCTACACTTAAAGCTCACGTGGTCTGTCTACAGGAAACACACTACACCCCCAACTCCACCCCCACGTTTTTCGGCCCCCATTATCCTCAGGTCTATACAGCTTCTGCCACCACCAAACGCAGGGGGGTACTGATTGCCTTCCATCGCACTACACCTTTTACGCTGTGCACTGAAATCAAAGACCCGGAGGGTCATTACCTCCTGCCAGTAGGGCAGCTCCTAGATGTAACAATAATGGTGTGAACCTCCTGCGCTCACAAGTGTTCAACTCTATACAAAGAGAAGAGAAGCAGCTAACATTAAATCATGTACCAATGATTACCATACACATATAAGATAAAAAAAATGTAGCACTACTCACATAATAAATAAGTGCATATAAATATATATACCAAGTGTATCAATTAGTGAAAAACTGTCAAATCAACTGTTTAACCAAGTGATCTCATGCAAGAATCCAAACAAATTATATGTGAACTCAAAAATACACTCAAACTGTGATTGTGATGATGATTGAAAACAATTAGTGTTGATTGATTACAACCCTCAAAATTAATTATAATAACCCAAGACATGTGAAAAGCATATATGTCTTTCTGTATAAATCCATTCAGTGTAAATAATATATATATAAAATCACACGTGCATATAGTGTAGTGAAACCACAATATAAAGACAACTTAATCAGTGCTCTTAAAGTCCAATATATGCTGATGGTAACATTTAGATGACACAGACTCGTGCTGGTATTTGTGTGCAAGTGGATATGACAATCCGACCACCGTCTGGATAAGCCTCTCACCTTATCACTTCGACCCTTGCGGGTCAAAGCGCTTTATTGGATCCTTCTCACGGATCCTCCAAGCCTGCTATCACTCCAAATGGTCGCTCCTTGTCGCACTCAAATACCTCAGGGGTCAGCACTCCACTAATGGCTCCTCTCCAGGTAAGATCAAGTGTAGCACCAATCTCTCATATGAGACATAAAATAGATCCTCCCATAGTGTAGTAAGTTTATTTGTAAAGTAGGGACAATAACAAAGATCATCAACTCACATAGCAGCAGTATCCAGTTCAAACCCCATGCTTTCGGATGAGAGAATGAATGTATGGGTGTACAACAGGGCGTACAGGTGTACCAAGATGGCCGCTAAGCCGGAAGTGCGTCACTACGTCAGGCCGACGCGTTGCGTCACAATACATTGTGACTTCCTCAGGGCTGTTGTACACCCATACATTCGTTCCCTCATCCGAAAGCATGGGGTTTGAACTGGATACTGCTGCTATGTGAGTTGATGATCTTTGTTATTGTCCCTACTTTACTTCCTCTCCTTCCCTACTCTGGCTTCTCGAGGCGTTTGGCTCGCTCTCCGGTCTAATAATAAACCCTAAAAAAACAACAGCACTCAACATTTCTCTCCCCCCTATAGAGCTGGCCCATCTGAAGCAGATCTTACCATTCCCTTGGTCACAGCGTCATATCCCCTTCTTGGGAATCAAACTGACTCCCAAGTTATCAGATCTTTATGCAGCTAACTGCCTTCCGATGCTAAACCATCTTTCTGCTCTTCTGACCAAATGGTCTTCCCTCCCCCTCGCATGGTTAGGCAACATTGCAGTTATTAAGATGTCAATCCTCCCAAAAATTCTTTATCTGTTTAGAGTCCTCCCAGTCCCCCCACAGTACCTCCGCACACTGCAGCGTTGCATTTCTTCCTATGTATGGGGCAATACTCATCCTCGTATACCCCGCTCCACCTTGTATCGCCCTAAGCTCAATGGAGGTCTAGGCCTACCCGATATCGGCAAATACTATCAAGCAGCACATCTAGCACACTTACCTAAATACCATGCAACCTTTGAAATCCCTCAATGGGTTGCCCTTGAATCGATAGAGTGCGACCCCTTATCTTCCGCTAACTTACTTTGGTTAAGGCCAATGGATTGCCATTCTATAACCAACCCCATCACCTCCCACTTCTTATCCCTATGGGACAAACTGAAAACCCGTTATCTCCTCCAATCGCTACATAATCCTCTGCTCTCGTTTCTCCGAAAACCCAGCTTTTCCCCCGGCCTGGCAGACACTTCTTTTATTCAAAGCTTGGACCTCTGCTAACCTGCTCCATACACATCATTTCTTACAGAGGAATAAGTTTAAATCCTTTGCCTCGCTGCGGGAAACGCATAGTCTTCCAGCTTCTGAGATATTCAGATACTTACAACTACAACACTTCTGCGCCCCTTATGCAACAATAACCAATCAACCAGACGCCATGTCTCTCTTTGAACGGGCGTGTTGCAAAGACCCTCACAGTCGTGGTCTCATTTCATGCCTATACTCCCTCTTCACTACTTCGGCTACCACATCCCCCCCTCCTTATACCCATAGGTGGGAAACTGATTTAGATAAACGACTAGATTCATCTGATTGGGACAACATTTGGGCCAACACAAAATCATCTTCGCAGAACATTGTTGCACTAGAAACAAACTATAAAGTCTTAACTCACTGGTACTTGGTCCCAGCGAGAATCGCAAAATTTACCCCTAATTACTCGCCCAACTGTTTTAGAGGCTGTACGGACCCAGGAACACACTACCATATGTGGTGGGATTGCCCGGTAGCACGAACCTTCTGGGTTGAAATTTTCACCATGTTATCCACACTCAGTACTACCACACTACGACCCGATCCGACAACATCCCTACTTAATCAATGCCCCCCTGGCATCTCTAATTCGCAATTCAAGCTCCTTATGCAAGTCACAACGGCAGCCAAGCAGGTTATAGCGAAATCCTGGAAATCCCCCACCCTAAGTGTCACAGCCGACAAAACCAGAGTAACACAAGCCATGATACATGCAAAGGTGGAAGCCACAATCCTTGACACGATCCCTAAATTCTTACACATATGGAGTCCTTGGGTAGAACGCTTCCTCCCGCCTAACTTTGATGAATCACTCCTTCTCCCTTGATTTGTGTATTGTGCGCCATGGGTATTGTCAATAACCCTCCTTACGCAGCACATAGGTGCCGTACACTCAATAAACGTTCATGGAGTCATAGTTGCTGCTCCTCCCTCCCTTCCCCTCTTCCCACCCCTGTTTGACCTCCTCTAAATTTCCCCCACTTTCTTTAATGCCCTTGTGAGCCATTACCCCAACTGGCCAAAACTACAACGTCTTTTGTTATCAACTCTTAACTACCTGTTTCTGTCAGAAATGTAATGACATTTGTACTGTGACCTTCATTTCTTATGTCCTGTTGTTACTACAATGTCCAGTGTACACTAGTTATGTCTCCTTGTCCGTGTCATTCTGGTTTATTGTTAATAAAATTGTTTGAACAAGAAATGTTCTGGGTGAGGGTCACCTTGAGGGTGGTAAGGAGTAGTTCTGGACTTTTTGATTCCTAACAAGGTCAATAATTTCTTAATCAGTTTGCTTTAAAAGTCTCTACCCTGATCTAATTGGATTCTCTGCGGAAGCTTATAGCGCACAAAGAACTTTTCTGCTAACACCTTTGCCACAGTAGATGCTTGCTGGTTCTTTGTAGGGAATGCCTGACCATATCTGGTAAAGTGATCTGTCACTACTAGAACATTCCCCCATCCACTAGAATAGGGTTCCAGAAACAAGAAATCAATACACACCCGCTCCATTGGTCCTTGGCTCTGGAGGTGGCCCAAGGGGGAAGCTTGTTTTGGTAACGTCTTTCTTTGTATACAGCTCAGACAGGTGCGACAGTACTCCTCCACTTCCGATTTCATATGTGGCCAATAGAACTGATCTCCCACCAGCAAGTAGGTTCTTAACTGCCCCAGGTGCTCATGATCATCGTGCAGTGACTTCAGCACTGTTTTCCTGAATTATGTGGGTAGAAAGAGCTGCCATAGATCTTCACTTTGTCTGAGGGGCCCCTCCGGTAGACCACCTCCCTCAGTTTCAATCTATCCCACCCCCGATGGACAACCTTAGCATCAGGGGTTCTTCCGTCCACAAGAGGGGTGCTTCTTTATAAAGGCTATTCTCATGAGCTGACAGGGGATTTTGACCCTGAGCCTCTTGCATATCATTGGTGGTGAGCTGTGGTAACTCCTCACCTTTCAATTGAGATATGTTGCAGTAATATGATGGGATACAGGCAGTCTGGGCTCCCACCACTGTAGCATACGCCACCCCTTTGGCTATGTACTCTGCTCCTTGACTCATGGTCTGGACCTCCTCGGGGGATACCTGCAACCAGTCTGGTCCAGTAGTATGACGGCCGTGGGGTCTTCTAGATATAGCATTTGCGTCCTTATTCACTGCTCCAGGTCTGTATTTCAGGCTGAAATGAAAGCTAGATAGCGCAGCCAGCCATCGGTGTCCAGTTGCATCTAGTTTAGCTGTGGTGAAAACATAGGTTAGGGGATTATTATCTAACTTCACAAGGAATTCAGCTCCATATAACAAAAACTTCAACTTGGCCACTACGGCCCACTTCAAAGCAAGAAACTCCAACTTATGCGTTGTGTAACATTTTTCAGCAGGGGAGAGGTTCTGGCTCATGAAAGCAACAGGTTACAGTAACGCAGCATGCTCTTGGTGGAGAACTGCCCCCAGTCCCTCACGGCTGGCATCCACATGAAGTACAGGGGCCTGAGTCAGACATCGCTTTAGCTTGATGAAAGCTTGCTCACACTGCTGGATCCACTGACTGCCCTGTCCAAGAAAAGGCCTCAATTGGGTCTTTGAGGACCTTTCTTGGGGGGGTTTCTTTCTTGGCTCACTGCTTTTTCCCTCCATATTCTTCAACAGGTCAGTAAGGGGGGCAGCTGTCTTTGCAAATTCCTCCACAAACCGAACGGTAATACGAGCAGAATCCCAGGAATGACCTCAATTCTGTGATATTGTTGGGTCGAGGCCAGGTAGTCAATCTTGCTTAGGTCTGTAGCCACCATGTCTGCAGAGACTACAGGACCCCAGATAGGTGATTGAATTCCTGTAGAATTGGCACTTTTCCAAAGACGGCTTCAAGCCTTTGTCATGAAACCTTTGGAACGCCTTCTGTAGCTTCTCCTCTAAAGTTCTTCCGAACACTAAAATGTCATCTAGATAGAACAGAATCTCAATTAGATTCATGTCTCCCACCGTGTACTCCATCAGCCTCTGCAAAGTGGCAGGCGCCCCAAATAGGCCTTGAGGCAATTCAAAGAACTCCAGAGGGCTGATGAAAGCGTTTTTTTTTCTCCATCTTCAGTGTGCATTGGTAGTATCCACTCTTCAGATCCAGGACACTAAACCGCTTGGCTCCAGATAGACACTGCAAAGCATCTTCAATCCGGGTGGTTGTAAAGTATATTGGTCTGGGACAATACGACTATTCCGGGTTCTATAGTCGATACACATCCACAAGGTACCATTCTTCTTGTGGACCACAACAATGAGAGAGGTAAAGGGAATTCTTGATTTCTGAATAATTTCAGCCTTCTTTAGCTCAGCCAATTGCTTTCGGAGATTTTCTAAGTCCCCTAGAGGGACTCATTGGGCTCATTCCTGGAATGGTTTATCTTCTTTGAGTCGAATTTAATATCGAGCACTTTTGGCATGCCCAACATCCTAATTATATTGGGAAAACACTCTCTCCCAACTTGTCAGCCTATCTCTGGCCCTCTTCTTCCAATCTTCGGACAGAGGGGAATCATGAAGACCGAACTCTCTCCTACCAAGGTTATCCTGCTTATCAGGTGTACTGACTGGGGTGGCCACATTTACATGCCCCAATAGAGCCCGAGCCCTCAGGGTTATGGGTTCTTTAGTGCTGTTCCAACTTGGACTAGGACATTGCCTCTGTTGTGCTGCAGGGCTTTTGTCATGACCACTTATATTCATTCCTTCTCTTTTCTCTGTTTCCAGTATCACGAAGGGCCCCGGCTGGTCCCAGATCAACCTGGCTCTGGCCTTCAGGCAGATGACTGCTCCGGGCTGGAGCACTTTTTCTTCAGGACCATTTTTCCAAACCTTCCCCTCTTCTTCTGGAACCCTCAACCCTCTGGTAAATGTATTGGAACTGTGGGTAAATGCTTTCGATAGGTAATGTATTTTGTTCAGCTAGTGGAGTGAGGAGTCTATGTACTAAGTTGGTGTTAGTTCCAATTAGTAGTGAACACTGCTTTATCCCCACGGGTCTGGGGCAAACAATCACCAGAGTGTCAAAAGTCTCTGCTCTTCCTGTCAGGGTTGGCCAAACAGATAGGTATGCAACCATCATAGAGGCACTTCTGGGTCCCAATTCCCCAGTTTCTCCAACTTCTTGTTGAGTCATGCTTCAGATGTTTGTCATAAAAATCCCTATAGAGTAGAGTCACCTGGGCCCCTGTGTCCAGCAAAGATTTGGTATATACTCCCTCTACTTGGATGAAGACCACTGGAGATGTGCCTACCAGTTCATCTGGAAGTCTTTCGGGCTGACTCTTGGCACTTTTGATGTGAGCTTTCCCAATTTTGATCACTCGCTTTCAGAGAGTCAGCTTTTCCAGCTTTCTGGAGTGGTGTGTATTGATTTCCCACACTAGAGTCCCAGTCAGTGGAGTTGGAATCTGGGCTCTGGAGGATACCTGACAGTAGGAGTCTGTGTAGTTTTAGTTTCTAAAGTCTGTGTACCTTGGGAGTTGGCGCTCAGAATGCTCTTTGGGCCCGCAGCTGGCTGCCATCTTTGGGAAGAATAGCCTTCTTAAGATCTGGATCACTTCAGCTGTCAGATCGGCTGCTGGCTCTGTCTGTGGGCATTGAGCCCATAAGTGTCCTGGTTCTCCACACTGGAAACAACATCAGGGGTACCCTGGATGGCATTGCCCTCTTCCAGCTGACATGGCTGACACTGTCTGCCCCATCTTTGACATGGTCTTCTGCATGGTGATGTGAGCCTTCATATCCTGTCCCATGGTCTTTTGGACTTCACAGAAAGATTGTTGAATCATGGCTTGAGCCAACTGGTGGTCATGACCTGTGCCTCAGACACCCCCAATCTGTTTGGAACAGCTTGAGTGACACAAGAGGAGGCCCAGGGCCAGGATCCACCTTGGACTTTGGCCTTCCTGGCTTTGGCCACCATCAGAGCTTCTTCCTCTCTAATGGTCTTCAGCAGCTTTGAATATGTCACAGTACCATAGGGATAACTGACTCCACGTTCCTGTACAATTGTGTCAAGAGGTTGAGCTCCTTTCTGTACTTGAGTCCATAGACCTTTAGTGGTGCTTTCTGTCTTCACTCCTCCCTGAATGACCACCTGGTGGAGAATCTTGTCCAACATTTGAACATAGTCAGACAGTTTCTCCCCTTCTCATTGATAGGTATGCTCAAATAGATAAGTCAGCTCTGTACAGTTTTCAACTCACCAGAATACTTCACATAGGGCTATAAGACACTCGTGGGCAGTGCAGCCGGGCTTCTCCCATTTTATGTTACATACAATGTCCGAGGTGGGGGCCTACAAATTTTCCACTACCCTTTGTCTGTTCACAGCATCTGCTACTTCCCACTCCTCTATGGCCTGGAAGACCTGGTCAAACCATGTATCGAAGTCATATTCCCCTAGGGGTGGAGGGGTCTTTCCAAAAAACAATTTTAGCCATAGTTGTGACTAGTAATCAAAGTGGAGAATTTCAGCAAGGTCTCTATAAACTTCCCTAATGCAGCCAATGAAGTGACAGATATACCTCCTCTAACTGCAGTGGAAGTGGACAGCTCTGTCTCAGGGTTACCTTTCTGTAAACTCACTCCACTTGAATCAATAGCACTGGATCAGAACACTTGTGCCAATGCTGTGCCAGTCAGATGTATACTCTGTTCTTGGAGCATAGAACAGATCCCTTTAGCCCACTCAGTCAACACTAATGAATTGGGTGCATCTGGGTTGCTTCTGATAATGATGACATTCCCTTTATGGTCTGGTATGCAGGATGTTAACATCTGCTCGACCTATGTTCTGTCCAATCATCCCCGGGTAAACTAAGCACCACACACCGCTCTGAGTTTCCATTCTCCTCTTGGCACTAGGCAACAATCTCAGATGGTTTCATGCTTTCTCTCTCTGCAGGCTCACAGGTTCTCTTGACAGTGCTATCCCAGACGAGCCCCCACATGTTGCACTACCCTTTTAAGGGTTGCTTAGTACATTGTTTTGGGTTCCCTGTCAACCTGAACCTTTTGTTGCAAGACCTGCTGACACCATCATGCTCCTATGACCAAGTAAATCACATTTGTAAAATGGACTCACACACAAGTTAGTGTAAACCAATGCAAAGCTTATGTTGGAATTAAAGGTAACTTTAATGGAAGGGAATTCACCATAAAGAAACAATAACTGTTAGCAAGCCTGCTTTCAGAAATAAACCACTGTCTCCAATCTGAGAGAACTGCTGAATTCCCAGTGTTCAGAAAACAACTAACAAGAAACAGTCTCTCTCACCCAATCAAGTAGCCTGGCAGATTGTAGTGGTCCATCTCTCTCTCTCTCTGCAAACGGGTCAGTCTGTGGACTCTCCAGCTTAGACTCGGCATCCTGTCTGGTCTTTTGCTGTCAGATTGGCCTGCTTGACAGCGTAGCAGATAGGGTGGTCAGTAGGCTCTCTCCACTCCTCCTCTCTCTCCAACTCTGACTCCGTGGCCTATTTCAGCACTTCAGCCATCAGCAGACCTACTTCTTTAGTCTCTCCCTGCACTCTCTTGGCCAATCTCCCAGCTTTTGATATATTATATGCTCCCGACCACATGCTACCTCCCTTGGGAAATGTAGTCCCTGACTGCTTTGCTGAACAGGTGAGTCCTGCTATACAGCATACAAGTTCCAGAGGGCTGTTCTGTCCATGTGAGTGACCCTGAATGGCAGACCACTGCCATCTAATGTCCATTTTAATGTACTGCAAGTAATAACATTTCAATGGGTTACATAACTAAAGGCAAAACTTTTTTTTTTTTTCGTTTTAGAAGAGGAATTAGAACACTTGTCAGGTTTTTATTGCTGTCTGTACCCCCATTAGGGAGATTTACCCTTGGTGTGTCACTAAGAGTGAAGGTAAAAGAAAATCCCATATTTGGGGTTGTCACCCCAGGAAACAGGGTAAATCTTCCAAAGGGGATGCAAGTTCTTGTGACAAACAGGGATTCCTGCACTTTATAGGGATTTCCTCTCACTTCCTGTTTTGGCTATAGGAAGGAAAATGTGCCCAAAGGGACACATATGGTGAAAAAAACCCTCCCTTACGCTATACAAAATAAAAAAAAAAGTTTTGCCTTTAATTTTATTTTATTACAATTTCAAGCTGACCATTCATCTAAGACTGCCCAGACAGATGTGGTCATATGTGCAGTCATAGTTGTATTTGTTATAATAGTCCCCCTGGACTAGTACCATGTGTGACAACTCAGCAGGACCGCTTTAAAGAATTTCTTTTGTTTCTGGTCCTTCTTCTCCCATAATTGGTAAGCATGTGTTCTGAAATTTGGCAGTAGAGCCAAGGAGGATTAGCTTGCATTGTGCAATTAGTGGACGAACTGAAGGAAAGTTTTGTTTGTTTGTTTTTTTTAAGTGCATTAACATGTAATGCCTTAAAGTGGTTGTAAAAGCTAAAGGTTTTTTTTAACCTTAATGAATTCTCTACATTAAGGCAAAAAACCTTATATTGTCAGCTACCCCCAAATACTTACTTGAGCCTGATCTTGATCCATTGCTGTGCCCTCTTCACTGGATTCAGTGAGAGCAGCAGAAGCCATTGGCTCCTGCTTCTGTCAATCAAATCCAGTGACGAGGGAGCAGGGGCAGGGCCAAGCAGCACTGTGGATGTCAATGGACACAAAGAGCCCAGCATAGAAAGTGGCTTCCTATGGTGGCAAAAGGAAAAGAGGAGGAGTCTAGAGTATCAGTGGGGGACCCCAGAAGAGGAGGATCGGGGCCGTTCTTTGCAAAACTATTGCACAGAGCAAGTAAGTTTGATATAAGATCTATAACCCTTTGTTAGGACAAACAGTGTGCACATCTAGTTTGCAACTGATAAAAAAAAGTCTGCTAGCACAAAACAGACATGGTTAATTCTGGTAAAAAAAAAGTACTCACCAGCCTCCTCCTTAACATTACATAGAGTGGGAAAGCCAAGTAAGCAGCAAGAAAGAAGGTAAGCAGAAATTTTTAAATATATATTTTTTTTTTTCCATAAAGTTTATTAATAAACTCAGAGCATACAATAAGTACAGGTAATACAAGGTATCAGTCGGAAATACAATAGGAGGTAATGCACATACAGCGAACAAAAAGATATATAGCAATACATAGACAAAGAATAAGATGTAAGTCATCCCAGGGAAAAGAAAACGGGAAAAATGAGAACATGCGAGCGCAGGAACATTAAAGGCATATCTGGTCTCAATATAGACGTTTGGGAAGCGGAGTGTGGTGGAGGAGGAGTTGGGCCGGAGAGAACTCAATATCAAGAGTAGACACTGAAGAAGTAATCCGATGTACCTCCTGCCAAAAGGGCTGAACCATAGGGCAGTCCCACCAGATATGAAGAAGAGATCCAACAGGAGCCCCACATCTCCAACAAATACTGGGTCTGGATGGATTAAAATGATGGATTCTAGAAGGTGTATTGTACCAAGGTGTCGTCAACCTGTATCCGTTTTCTTGTGCCGAAACATTCAAGGAGCACTTATGAGAAAAGGTAAAGATTTGGTCCCAATCCGAGGAAGAAAAGGCAATGTTTAAGTCTCTTTTCTAAGCTTTGCAGGCGGAAAGTGAATCAGAGGTTCTGTCACCAAGAAGAAGCAGATAGGTAAATGATACTAAATGCCTCCGTGGTTCAGCCTTTGAACAGAGTGACTCAAAGGAGGTGAGACAGCGGACCCATTTATGGCGATATGCAGGAAAGAGAAGAAAATGTCTGATTTGAAGATGGGCCCAAAAGGGAAAGGTGAGATCACCCATAGTACTTGCCAGCGAAGAACAAGACTTCAGCTGACCTTTGTGAAAAAAATGGCTTGCTAAAACTTGACTGTGTGGTCAATGTGCTGATGGAAAGGACTTATGCATACCGGGAGGGAAGTCCGGATTGAGGCGAAGAGAAGTTAGTGGGTTGGGAGCATCCGAAATGGAGGCCGATTTACAGGCTAAGCGAAAGGTTTTAAGGGAAGGACCAATTATTGGATGTAGGAGGAGGTCTTGAGGAATGTGTTTGGTCAGAAGCCAAGGGGGAAGTGGAATAAGAGTGTTCTAGCTGGACCCACGCTTTGGTGGTAAAGTGAATATTCCAATGGATTATCCTAGTAAGATGGCAGGCCCGATGGTAGAGTTGCAGGTCAGGTAGTCCAATCCCCCCTTTGGATTTGGGGAGCACAAGTTGGGAGAAGGAAAAACGTGGCTGTTTATGATTCCAGAGAAAAAGAGAGCACATTCTTCTGCATGAAATGAAAAAGGCGGGTGGTAAATGGATAGGTAAGGTTTGAAATAGATAGAGGAGGCACGGGAGGATATTCATTTTTAGTATAGCAGCCCTACCAAACCAGGAGAAGCAAGGAGCGATGCCACCTAGTTAGGTTTGCTAAAGTGATGGGCCTATTGGCAAAATTACCTTTTAGAAACAGGAATCTACCATCCGGATCCGGAAGTGACTCCGAGATAACCAGAGGGAGGTGCTTTGCAATCAAAATGGAAACGCCTTTAGATTTAGCCTGATTGTTAGGAGTATGATAAACTGTAGGAAAACGGGAGTTAGTAAGCTTGGGTATGGCATCGTGACGAAGTGCGTTTCCTGAAGAAAAACAATATCCGCTCTCTATTTAAAAAGGTGCAAAAGCAGGAGAGAGCGCTTTTCAGGGGTATTCAGACACTTCACATTAATAGACAGAACTTTCAGCGACAGATGTCCTGACAGGGGGTTGAGAGAAGGCATGTCCGGGAGAGTAAAGGGAACCTAAAGGGATGGGAAAGGGGGTATGTGGAAGAGAGAGAAGAGAGGAAAGAAAAGAAAAAAAAAAAGAAGGGGGGGAGAAGGGAAGGAAAAGAAAGGAAATGAAAAGGAAGAGGGAAAGGAGGGGAGAAAAGAAAGAGAGAGAGATAACTGGCAGTGGAGGTAGACCAGCTGACCCACCAAGATACGAGAAGGAGGAAAGAAAAACAAGAAAGAAGAAGGGGTAGGAGGGAAATAGCAGAAAGAGGAACAAGGAATGAAAGGCAATGAGAGGCAGAGGACAAGGGAGTAAAGACGGCTGGAAAAAGTTCAGCAAGAGCTCTCAAAGCTCGCTGTATGGGAAACGCGGTGGACTTAGATCCAAAAAGAAAGAGTCCGCCAGGCCATGGACCTTAAAAAATGCAAGAATCGGGGAGGGAGGATGAGCACAATTCGTTTGAATGAAGATATAGATGGGGGCACAACCGCCATCATCCGACATAATGGGTGAGGTAAGACGCAGCAACAAGCATAGGGATATCAGAAGGAAAATGTAATAAATGTCATGAGGGCAAGGAAACCGAATATATATCATTAGGGTGTATAGTGGTGGAAGCATTGTATGTAGGGAAATGAGAAAATGCACATCTAAGTGGAATGCAGTCGTGGCATGATATTAAAGTTATGGGCAGAGTTGTGGTATTGTAGGTGTGCCGTGGTAGGGCCAGTGTGCGAGTCCATGCTGAAAATAAAATATCAGTGAAAGCCAGATGGAATACCTGCATATCATTAAGATGAAAAGCAAATCGTATCATAATCTCTTTATGGCAAAAACATTGCAACATCACAGAAACAGCAGGGCAACCATTCAAAAAAAAAGCAACCATCAAAGGAAACATTTGGGAAAAATGAGACATAGTGCACCATTTCTTTTTGGAACCCTAAGGTATCTCTCATCTGTCCTAACTCTTCTCTTCCTGGCTCCCTCTCAAAAACTCAAACCATCCATCTCCCACCCCACTCCCGCAGGACTCCACGACATTCTAAAAATCAAGTAGCACCTCGTGTCTAAAAAGAAAAAATAGCAGTAGCTAGGCAAGGGGAGAGGGGAGAGGACGGGACTGGGGGGGGAGCTCAGCAGAAACTCCGAATGATGGTTTCAAAACCTGTAAGCAGTAAATGTGGTTTAGATGGGTGTTATGACATGAGATGAAGGAGGGGGCCGGACCCCGCAGGGAACAACACCTGGAGAGTGTAACAAGGTGATACTTGATTTCAAACAGATATGCAACATAATAATAGTATGGAAATGACAGCCCGGGTCCCGGATCCCCTCCTCCCCCCAACCCAGTCTCCCCCCACCATCCCACACCACCCCTGGAAAAGGTATAAAGGCGAGCTGGAGTATGAAACCCCTCACAGTAAACTCTCATGAAGAACAGTAGGGATCATGGTCAGGGAAATACAGACAATATGTAATGGAGGGCATGGAATTCACCTTTTACCACTGCAAGATCATCAAAAGACCCCTGGGAGGCCATACAACCAAACAGGGGCTGGGCATAGAGGGTCTGGAGATCCATACTCTCCAGAGACTCTATGCAGTGGACAAATCAGCATATACATTACAAACAGGGCTAGAAAAAGACTGTAGGACCATCCCCCGGGCTTCCATCAGAGGTAGTGAAAATGCAGCAATAAAAAGGCCAGTGACATGGAGGGTGCCTGCGGAGGTACATCAGGATTGGCGGTCCATTGAAGAAGCTGAGACGGAGAGGGAAAAGGTCTTCATGATCGATGAGGCGAATTTGGCAACATCTGCAGGGGCATCAAAAGACCTGGACCAGGGCGGATGGGTTAGAGAGCAGAAAATGAAAGGGTGAAGGTGTCTAGTTAAGGGGCCAAATAAGACCCGAGATGCTACCGGCATGGTCCTGGAGTCGGATGAGAGGGATCCGGTAAGATCATAATCTGGATAAGTATTGCTGATGAGAGAAAGTCAGGGAAAAGATCGAAGAAAGGCCTCTAGGCATCATGGTGGGGTCTGCAATATGCAGGAGAGGCCGTCGGGCTGTTGTTGGTGGTGGAACCTCTGGCAGGAAGTCTCAGAGGAGTGGAAGGGACTGATCGGCGGAGGCGGAGATGGGGGCCTTGCTAATCCATGTCACTTGGTACTCGACCAGATTCAGTAGCATTTGGAAGACACAAAGATCTGTACCAATCTGGAAGCTCAACTAGAGGAATGTCCAACAGAAGCTGGGGAGATCCTCTGGAACTCGCAGGTAGGCTGTGCGCCCCTGAGCTTGAGCGGAGAGACAGAATGGAAATCACCACCTGTATGGTATGTTATGAGAGTGAAGTGTGTCCAGCAGGGGGCGAAGTTCTCGCCTTTGTTGCAAGGTCATGGAAGAGAGGTCCTGGAACAGTTATATCTCATTACCCTGAAATAAAAGGCATCTTCTTTCTCTGACCCTTCTGAGAATGTCTTCTTTGATTGGAAAGCTGACCAAGCAACACACCACATCTCTTGGGGGGGGGGGGGGGGTCAGAATCTCTGGAGCGAAGCGCTCTGTGTGCACGTTCCAGATCAATGGGTGCAGTAGGTGGACGGTCCAGCAGATCATTGAAGATCGCAATTACTGTTTTGGGGATGTCGCTCTGCTCCACAGATTCAGGCAAGCCACGCAATCTGATATTATGTCTGCGACCTCTATTATCCAGATCTTCAATCTGTCTATAAAAATCACGGATATGAGATGTGTGCGATACTGACAACTGCTGTATCTCCACTATGGCATCAGCATTAGATCTGCTTGTGAATTCCACCTCCTCTATTCTTGTACTTAACAAATGAAGGTCTTCCCTTAGGTCACTGAGGGCTGTGGTAAAAGTAGGTTTAATGTCAGCTGCAACTGCCTGCAGATCTCTTAAAGAAAGTGTATGTGTCTGAAGAGAGATCATGCTGTGGGACAGATTCTATGCCAGCCCCAGTGTCTGTGCTCTGAGCACATGTTGCTGTAGTGGAGGGAGGAGGGGGGGGGATGCTGCATGTGGCCTGTCCCTCTGCTGAGAGCTGAACAGCTCCTGAATATGTCTGGATTGCTGGGGGTTATGTGCCCATGGAGAGCGGGAACGGGAGCCAGTGACCTTCTGGACCGCTTTCCCCATCATGTAATGGCTCTGTCTCACCCGCTCCTCTGCTAATATTGATGCAAGGTCTCTGGCTGGCAGGAGCTCCTGTATCACACGACCATCTTGGATTTTGGCAGGCCACGCCCCCATATATTTTTTAAGTTGTACTATGTGTATGGAAAAATTGCAACAATTAGTAATAAATATTGTTTTAGTTGTCCCAATTTGGGTGCAACATTGGAAATACACTTTTAAAGATAAGTTCACTTGTTTTGTTTTTTTTATTATACATAAAGCGTAGCTCTGCTCAAAAGAAGAAATTCCGGTTTAAGCCTATGTCCCCAGCTACCTATTGAGGATTGGCACCTTGGGAGAGCAGGTACCCAGGTACACAAAATGCAGCACTTCTTGTTCATGGGCAGTGGGCACCTGGCTGTAAAGCCGCAAGCTGTCACAGCTGGGTGCCCACACTGAAGATGCCTGAGTTGGGGAGAGAAGATGGCCGGTGAAACCAGCCGTGGTGAGGACACCGCTGGACCGAGGGACAGGTAAGTGTCTGTAGTTTAAAAGTCAGGAGCTACTGTTTTTGTAGCTGCTGACTTTTTTTTATTTTTTCTTTTCAGCTGGAACTCCACTTTAATTCTAACTACCCTATGTACCAATATAACATTAACGTACTTCTTTTGCAAAAAAAACTTTCTATTTACTCTACACACCTTACCTCAGTGGTGGTTAAATAGTTAGTCTGGCTGAAAAAAGACAAAAGTCTATCCAGTTCAACCATTAAAAAAAAAAAAAAAGTTATAATTCTACACCCACAGTTGATCCAGAGGAAGGCAAAAAAACCCAGCAAAGCATGATCCAATGTGCTCCTGCAGGGGGAAAACATTTCTTCCTGATCTCACGAGAGGCAATCTGATATTCCCTGGATCAACTTTACCTATAAATGTTAGTATCCACATATGTATATCTAGGAAAGAATCCAAGCCTTTTTTAAAGTAATCCACTGAGCTGGCCAGAACCAACTCTTGAGGGAGTCTATTCCACATTTTCACAGCTCTCACTGAAGAAACCTTTCTCTGTTTAGAGATTGAATTTCTCTTCCTCCAGACGTAAAGAGTGCCCCCTTGTCCTCTGTGATGACCTAAGGGTGAATAGCTCCAATCTCCTCTTCTCAAGAGAGAATAAATTCAGTTCCTCTAATCTTTCCTCATAGCTGAGCTCCTCCATGCCTCTTATCAGTTTGCTTGCCCTTCTCTGTACTTTCTCCAGTTCCCCAATGTTCTTTTTGTAAATTGGTGCCCAAATTGAACTGCATATTCCAGATGAGGTATTACTAATGATTTGTATAGGGGTAAAATTATATCGCTCTCTCTGGAGTCTATACCTCTTTTAACACAAGAGAGGATTTTGCTCGCTTTAGAAACTGCAGCTTGGCATTGCATGACATTATTAAGCTTGTGATCTACCAGAGCTCACAGATCCTTCTCCACCATTGATTCCCCCAGTTGTACTCCCCTAGTATGTATGATGCATGCATATTCTTAGCCCCCCAAGTGCAGAACCTTACATTTATCAACATTAAACCTCATTTGCTTTTTTTTTTTTTAAATCTTGTCCATTACTTCCAGGACAGACCTTAGGATGTGATACAGGAAGAACGTCACCAGCTGACCTGATTATCCCCTGCATCATCCACCCTCCCACTCGAGAAGATCACTACCACCCACCTCTGCAGGTACACATTTTTTAAATGTAATCAATGATCACTGTTCTCACTAAATGCATTGATTTTTTTTTCTTTCAACATTAATTTCAACTTGTGTAGATTGTTCGTTCAGCAGAGTGTGCAACAGTCTAGCACCCTGATAACAGCCTACGTGGAAAGAGCTGCAGTATTGAAAACAGTTCTGGATTCTGTACAGCTCACCATACACTATACAATCTGAGTGTACAATCTCCTTTAGATCTACCATCAACTTTGTAGTGCAAGGGCCTGTCTGATTGGATACAGAGTGATTGGATGAATGGTGTGTCCTCCTATTAGTTAATTTTGGTAAATCTAAAGAAGGTCATACGGAGATTGTACAATCAGATTGTATATTGTATGGCGACCTTTATACACCTAAAATTAACTAGTTGCACTTTTTGTGCCATTAATTGTTACTTGCACACCAAACACAGAAGCAAACATACATTTTGCCGTGTGAAAATGAGCAATAAATGCAGCAAAACATACAGTAAAGAACGTGCAACCCACGACATGCCAAAATGTCCCATGAGCTACTTTGCCACGTGTAGCACAGCCCTTTGAAAGCCACAAAAAGTGCGCTGTAACTACACAAAGGCCGGCCATACATGGGTTGATTTTCGAACGATCTTTCGTTCATAAATCGGACCTAAGAATAATTGTACGATTTTTGCTCTGTCAGTGGGGCAATGGCACCGGCCGATTTTTGTGGTTCCTTCCCATTTCATTTATCGGGCATGCTGGAAAATTTGTGAAAAATTACCAATTTTTTAATTCATTGGTGGCACCATCTGATTACAGAACTAATGATGTTTTAGATTTTCGATTGAAAAATCATTTGGAATTCGACCCAAGTATAGCCTGCTTAAGAGGTAGATTTACTAAAACAGAAGAGTGCAAAATTTGGTGCAGCCATGCATGGTAGCCAATCAGCTTCTAACCTCAGCTTGTTCAATTAAGCATTGGAAATAAAACCTGGAAGCTGATTGGTTTCTATTGCAGAGCTGCACCAGATTTTGAACCATGCACTTTTAGTAAATGAACCCCTAAGTGTGAATGGGGACTTAAAGTGAAATTGGTGTGTTTACACAGGAACAATGAGGTTCCAGTAACCTTCACGCATGGCAAACTGCGCAGAACATGCATGCGTTTCAAAGACACTGCCAATGCACCAAAAAGCATGGTTAAAAAAGCACCACTCTCCACTGTAAAAATAAGTGCTGGAGCTTCTTTGGAGTGATGGTTGCATGTAGGGCAACCCATTCAAGTGAATGAGCTACCCTATGCATGACAAGCAAAAATGCTCCAAAATACCCCCCCCCCGCCAAAAAAAAAGCAAAAACATGCGGTAATGTAAATTCCCACTATGCAGAGATGTGAACGGGGCTTGAGAGCTGAGTATCTCCATCCACTCCCTCCTATGTACTTGTATAAAGCAGTCCATACACTTTGCACTTTGTACAATCTCTGTATAATTTTCTTTAGACTTACCAGAACTATGGAATAGGGGGGCCCAATCTATCCATTCATTCTGTATCCAATCAGGCAGGCCCGTGCACTACATAAATTAAAGGAGATTCAGATTGTATAGTATATGGTAAGCTTTACAGAACCCAGGCCATACTTCTCCTGTTTTCAATACTACAGCTATAGAGCCACATAGGCTGTTACCTGATCATTTAGCTCGTGCACACTGCCAAATGAATGATATATGCAAAAATCAATGCCTGTGTATTTAGTGAGAACAGTGATCACTGATTGCATTTAAAAAGTGTACACCTGCAGAGGTGGGTGATAGTGGTCTCCTGGAGTAGGGGGGTAGATGATGCAGGGTGTGTGCTAATGAGGTCAAAATGCAATGAGTAGTGGTGCTAGGAAATTCTGGGAAACAGGAACAGGCAGCTAAAGGAAGAATATCTGAAGAGGATTTATGATATTGAGCTATAGGGATATTGTTTTTTTTAATATTTTAATTTTGCAATTTCAGCCTATTTCGTACAATAAGAATAAGCTCTCATATCATTACATCTCAATATAAAAAAACAAATACAAAAAAACAAAATACAATTTTTTCCTTCCCCCATACAAACACACTCCCCCCCACATCTTTTTTCCCATAGCTCCACGCTCTTCACCCCTCATGAGTCCTTGGGATTTCCTCTTCCATTTTTTTTCTTACTTACTACATTTAATTATGCACATCCCCTCATCTCTATTTCTCTCGGTTCAGCATATTTATTTGATTTCTTAAACTCTTCCCATTTTTCCCACCTTTTATTGAATCTCTCCATTTTATCTTCCATTAAAGTTCCTCCATTCTATACATATAATACCCTTCCAATCCAATCCTTTATTTTTGGTGCCTCTTGTTCCTTCCAGAATTTGGGTATCAGACCTTTTGATGCATTTATAAAATAAAATAACACATCATTTTTTATATTTTTCCACTGTAAGTTCAGTTCCATGAAGAAAACAGACCCCTGGGTCTTTTGGAATTTTATTCCCAATTATCTCCTGAATCTGGTGAATTATTCCCTCCCAATACTCCTGCATTTTAGGACACTCCCACCAAATGTGTGTCATTGTACCCCTCTCCCCACATCCACGCCAACACAAAGGTGAATTATCTCCACATTGCATATGTACTACATTCAGTGTAATATACCACCTAGCTAAACATTTATAGTTCATTTCCACATCCTCATATTTACAGTCCCATGTGCTAATCTATAAATCTTTTTTTTGTTGTTGCTCGTCTAATAATAAACCCAATTCCTTTTCCCATTTCTCCATATACAAAGTGACAGCAACTTTTGTCATTCTAGTGAAGATTTTATAAATTCGGGAAGTCCCATGCTTCCCATCCTTATGTGTATAAGTAATTGTTCAAATGGGTTCAACTCAACTTTTGTCCTTAGGGGCCTGGGGAGCTTTCCAACAAAATGTTTTTATTGAAAATATCACCGCTCATCAAATCTAGAAAACAACTCATTCTTATTTTTCAGTTCCTGAAAGGAACAGATTTCTTCCCCATTCATTATATCCTTTAATTGTGCGTCTCCCTTTCTTATCCGCATCCCCACAATGCTTCATTCCCAGGTGGAAAAAAATCTGTGGCCACTATAGGCATCAGCATAGAGTTAAATTCCCATCCAGCTATAGGGATATTGTAGCCATGTAACACAGAAGTCCATGTAGACTAAATCCACAAATGACACTCAGGATAAAAGCAGCCAGCTGTCAGATATGAAGCTCCTCTGCAATGTGTACTAAAGTGAAGAAACAGCAGAGCTCTGAGTACAGCAATGCTATAAAAACAAATGTATTATAAAAACATAAGGCAACTCACAAAGGTGGTATATAGGTTCGCATATCACATAAGGGCTTTTCTTGTTAGTAGGTTCCAGACCGTTGGGCGGTGTAATCCAAGTGCTGTCTGGTCGCACTGGTGGTGTCCAGAGCCCCAAGCAAGCTGGTGGATTCGGAGCTGATCCTTCCTCAGGCAGTGATCACACATGGTCCAAATGCACGCCAACCTCTCCTTTCCTTCTGGTGATGTCACTGCTATTGGCTCCAGATCCACCAGCTTGCTTGGAGCTCTCAACAGCACCACGTGACCAGGCGGGTCTTGGATCACACCGCCCCCAGCAGTCTGTGCGGTGTGTTACTTTTTCTGGGAAGAGAGGGAGAGCACTTGTTTCTTGGGTGACTTTACCTCTGCACACTGGGAATGGAAGTAGGGATATGAAGCTTTATTTAAAAAAAAATGGACTTTTATTATAAAATGAAAGCAGTCACATTGTTATTTGTTTTTATAACATGAGTTATAGAAGCAATAATTTGTATTTATTTTGAGTCACAGTATTCAAGGAGCACGGTACTTATTGTTTACATGTTTTGAGGCTTTTGAGCTTACTAGCGAGCAGCTCCATATTTACACTACTCTTTGCTAATGTCTAAGGGGAGCACGATCTTGGAAATTCACTATTACAAAGAATATAACAGAGTATATAAAAAGGAAATCAAGTCTGCAAAAAATGAAAACAAATGACAGATTGCAAAAAATAGCAGGACAAACCCTCAAAAATCCTTTATATATATTAAAAGTAAAAGGATCAGGTCCAAGCATGTAGGCCCTTTACAAAATAATCTAGAGTGGGTAACTGGGGGCATAGTGAAGGCAAATGTATTAAATACTTTCTTCAGCTCTGTGTATACAAAGGGGCATGAGGGAGCTCATGTCCATAATGGGCATGGTATTGACACAGCCCCAGATGATCCACATTGGCTCACAACTATTTTGATCCAGAAATATTTAGACAGAATTAAAGTGAATAAAGCACCTGGGTCAGATGGCATTCACCCACGGGTACTTAAAGGATTGAGCTCTATCATTTCAAAGCCATTGTTTCTAATTTTTAGGGACTCTTTAATGACTGGCATAGTACCACTGGATTGGCGTAAGGGATATTTAAAAAAGGGATCAAAATCTTTACCAAGTAATTATAGACCTGTTAGTTTAACTTCTATAGTTGGGAAAATACTGGAAAGTTTAATAAAAGACCACATAGATGAGTTCTTGCTGGAAGAAAAAATATTTTAAGCAACAGACTGCATGAATTCATGAAAATCAGAAGTTTTCAAACAAATCTAATTTATTTTTGAGGAGGTGAGTAAAACCTTGGACAGAGGGGTGGCAGTGGATGTGGTATACTTGGATTTTGCAAAAGTGTTTGACACAGTTCCCCACACAGGGCTAATGTGTACGGTAAAGTCTACAGACTTGGAAAAATCCATATGTAAATGGATAGAAAACTGGATAAAAGATCATATTCAGAGAATAGTGGTTAATGATTCATACTCTGAATGGTCTAGGGTTGTCAGTGGTGTACCCCAAGGTTCAGTGTTAGGACCCTCACTACTTAATATATTTAAAAAACTATATAGGGTCTGGGATTAAAAATACCATTTCAGTCTTTGCAGATGACACCAACCTTTGTAGTGTAATAACGTTCTTACAGGATGTCTCCAACTTACAAGCTGATCTCAATGCACTGTTTAATTGGACAACTATGTGGCAAATGAGGTTTAATGTTGATAAATGTAAGGTTTTGCACTTGGAGGCTAAGAATATGCATGCATCATGCATATTAGGGGGGGTACAACTGGGGGAATCAATGGTGGAGAAGGATCTGGGAGTTCTGGTAGATCACAAGCTTAATAATGGCATGCAATGCCAAGCTGCAGTTTCTACAGAGAGCCAAATCTTCTCTTGTATTAAGAGGTATAGACTCCAGAGAGAGATATATAATTTTACCCCTGTACAAATCATTAATAGGACCTCAACTGGAATATGCAGTTGAGTTTTGGGCATCAATTCACAAAAAGAACATTGGAGAACTGCAGAAAGTGCAGAGAAGGGCAACCAAACTGATACGAGGCATGGAGGAGCTCAGCTATGAGGAAAGATTAGAGGAACTGAATTTATTCTCTCTTAAGAGGAGATTAAGGGGGGATATGATCAACATGTATAAATGCATCAGTGGTTCATATAGTGAGTTATTCCCCCTGAGGTCATCAGAGGACAAGAGGGCACTCTTTACGTCTGGAGGAAAAGAGATTTAATTTCCAAATTTCTTCACAGTAAGAGCTGTGAAATTGGGGCATAGACTCCCTCAAGAGTTGGTTCTGGCCATATCAGTGGATTGTTTTATAAAAGGCCTGGATTCTTTCCTAGATACACATAATATAGCTGGATACTAACATTTATAGGTCAAGTTGACCCAGGGAATATCTAATTGCCTCTCGGGGGATCAGGAAGGAATTTGTTCCCCTGCAGGAACAAATTGGTTCATGCTTTGCTGGGTTTTTTTTTGCCTTCCTCTGGATCAATTGTGGGTGTAGGATTATAACTTTTTTTTTTTTTTTTTTAGGTTTAACCGGATGGACTTTTCTCTTTTTTTCAGCCAGACTAACTATGTAACTATGTTATGAGAAGGATAGACGCAGGATGCCAAAGAGTTTAGCTGGTCCACCTACACTTAACATGGAAAGTTTATGTTAAACCCTACATTGGGCCAAATATGAACCACATCCCTAATCTTCAGCACTTTCCCTGGCAGCACATTGTGTATAGAATATCTTTCATATCAAATCAAATTTAGGTTCTTACACTGGTTGCATATAACCATATTTGCATTTGTTTGACTTTTGTATCTGCCTGGAGTTAAAATGATTCTAAAGGCAGAACATTTATTACCTTAATGCATTTCCTGCATTAAGGTAAAAAATGTTACAGTAGTAGTATTGCCTGCTCACTCTCCTATATACTTACCTGAGTCCTTAGTCGTATCTCGATTCAGCACTGTGCCCATCTGCTGTGGCGCTGGTCTCTGTTCCTCTCCTCACAGGACACATTGGCACCTGCTGCTGTCCATCAAATTCTGTGGGAAGTGATTGGGGGGTGGGACTGAGCTGTGAATCAGTTTCTGACTGCTGATCCCCATGGTGAAGTTACAGTGCCAGTGTCAAATTAGCCAACTAGGTACTTCTACATTGGCCAGATGGGCCAGTAACCTAGGTACCTGGTTGCTAATTTAAAAATAAAACAAATACTATACCAGGGTATATGATTCTATTTAGAGTGATCTCAACATACAGTCACTTTCAGTAGGTTATCGTCTCACTGTTTAATTCCTAGTGGGGTACCTCCAAAGCGATAATAACTATAGAGAACATATGGGAGACCAAGAGAGGCCACCCCGTAAGGCTTTAAAGGATGACTGGCCGCAGTGTAATCAAATATAGCTTTATTGAGATCAAAAATTATTGTAAAATTGGTCAACATGACCTACAATCCTTCAATCACCACTAAAACAAGGTCTGATAATGTTATTGCCTTGAATCACTCACTGCTACCACTCAGTGAGTGATAATAACAATGCCTTACCAGGGCTGACAGCCTGGCCATGATGAGCTGCTAATGCTAGCAAAACAGATAGCCCTGTGTGGATCAAAACCATTAAATATTGCTAGGGGTTACTATTATCACTCACTGAGTGATAGCGGACAGGAAGACTAGTTACAGTCTGCTAAGTGTTAATTTGCTATTTCTACCTACCCGCTCCTTGGACTGATGGCTTGTCACGAAACATCGTGAATTGATCTAGTGTACGAATGGCAGTGTGACTGAATGGGTGTACTGGGCACGGGCTTTTGTGATTCAAGGCAATAATGTTATCAGATCTTGTTTATTTATTTATTTATTTTTTAATTTAAACATTTATTAAATTTTTCATGTTAATACAAAAACCCAAAAAGTGAAATAATTCTCATACAAATAGACATTTATAACATTTCTACCTTTCCCTTACTAAAAACTCTTTTCTTTCCCGTCCCACTACCCCCCCTTCCCACCCCTCATCCCCCCTCCTCCCCCTCTGCAGACTCTAGCCCATTCTAATCTCTTGAGGCTTGTTGATTTTTTGCTAACATCCTAGTTCATATTTTCCTATATTTCTCTTTCAATCCTGCTCTTTCCCACTTTTCCCATCTCCTAAAATAAACTCTCATCCTATCTTCCTGCATATGGTATGATCTTTCCATTCTACCTATCTGGTTCACTCTATTGATCCAGTCTTCCTCCTTCGGTACCTCAGCTTTCCGCCAAAACTTGGGTATCAACCCTTTCGCCGCATTCAAGAAGTACCAAATACCTGAATCTTTATATTTATTTACAGATGTCTCCACATTGTGTAGGAGGCACATCATTGGGTCTAACCCTATATCGATTTCAGTTATTTCTTTAATCAATTTGACTATTGTCTTCCAAAAAACCTGGATTTTCGGACATTCCCACCATATGTGAAACATCGTGCCCATCTCTCCGCATCCTCTCCAACACATATTTAAGTTTTCCCCATTCATCTTGTGCTCTACACTCGGTGTAATGTGCCATCGTATGACACACTTATAATTAACCTCAACCTCTCTCATACTAACATTATCGTGTATCAATCTAAACATCTTTCTCTGTCTATCTTCATCAAACCCAACTCCCATATCCCTTTCCCATTTTGTGATAAAAATTAACTTTGTGTTTGCGTCTAATTCTGTGAGTATTCTATACACTTTTGAAATACCGTGCTTCCCATCCCTTCGTGTCTCTAACAACCTTTCAAACATATTCCACTCCTGTTTTATTCTCAGGGGTTTCCGTAGATTTCCAGTAAAACATTTCAATTGATGATATTTCCACTCGTCTATTCTAATAAAAATATCTCCCTTCTTCTCTATTAAATCTTTAAGTGGTCTCAATTCCCCCTCCACCAAAACATCTCTCAGTTGGGTGTCCTCCTTTCTAAACCACCTCCCTGATATCTTATTCTTTCCTGGGGGAAAGTACTCAGTATTTGTGAGAGGCATTAATATAGAATTAAATTCCCATTTCATATTTTTGTGTAAATTGTCCCATGCCCTAAAAACATTTAAAGTGTAGGTACTTGTGCTTTCTTTAATTCCCCTGCACTGTGGTGGACCCATATCATCTGACTCAATCTAATGCCACTAAGATCATTTTCAATTGTTACCCAACTTTTCCCCTTATGGTTAAATGTCCAGTCATATATTCTTGCTAAAACCACTGCTTTATAGTATCTCTTGACATCTGGAAGACCCAATCCCCCTTTCTCTTTAGTCCTACTCAATGTTTCATATGCTATTCTAGGTTTTTTATTCTTCCATATGTATCTTGTTAACATTTTTTTCATTATCTTAAAGAAGGCTTCTGGAATTTTAATTGATACCATTTGAAATCTATACAGTATTTTAGGCATAATTACCATTTTGACTAGGTTTCTACGTCCTATCCAAGATGGATTTCCTCCTTCTAGTCTTTTTAAGTCTTCCCTGATCTCATTTATCAAAGAGATATAGTTTAATCTATACAATTGCTTAGATGAGGCAGTGAGTTTTATTCCTAGGTATTTTATCTCTTTTTCTCTCCATATAAAGGGGAATTCTTTTTGTAGTTTTTCTTTTTCATTCTTTGGTATATTAATATTCAGGATCTCTGTTTTCGTTGGATTAATTTTTAAATTTGATAGTTCACCGTACTCCTTCAGAATCTTCATTATATTTGGGAGAGTTATTCGGGGATTCCCTTAACCGATCCACTATTTCTTATTATTGACAACAGAGGTTCGAGTGATAATACATATAGCAGAGGGGACAGTGGGCAGCCTTGTCTTGTACCATTAGACATTCCAATGGGTTCTGATCGCTCCCCATTTACCGTGATGATTGCAGTAGGCTCTCTATATAATTTACTTATCCACTCTCGCATTCTATCCCCTATCCCCAGCACTTTTAAGTTGTCCATCATAAAGCCCCAGTCCACTCTATCAAATGCCTTCTCTGCATCAATTGACAAGAGCACCACCGGGGCTTTCCCTTTTCTACTTTTCTGAATAAGCATCAGGGTTCTCAAGCCGTTATCTCTACCTTCTCTCCCCGGTACAAAGCCCACCTGGTCTCCATGGATCCATTCAGGCATCAGATCCCTCAACCTGTTTGCTAACACCTTTGCATACAGTTTAGTGTCAGTGTTCAATAATGAGATAGGTCTATAGCTGGAGCACTGAGATGGATCCTTTCCCTCCTTGTGAATAAGTACCACATGGGCCTGTAGGGATTCTCTCCTCACTTCCATCTCACCTCCCAGAGCATTCATATATTTCTCCAGCACGGGTAACAGTACTTCACTAAATTTCTTATAGTACTTAACTGTATAGCCATCCGGGCCTGGGCTTTTTCCTCCCCCTGTGCTTTTTAATGCTATTTTGATTTCTTCCTGGGAAATTTCTGCGTCTAGGGAGTTCAGCTGTGCTTCACTTAGTTTTGGTAATCCTGCATTTTTTAAGTATTTCATCTTTTTTTCATTAATTCCCTCTTGAGCTTCTTTTAGGGGGCCTTGGGGACTAATATTATATAACTTTTTGTAATACTCCGTAAACACTTTAATAATCTCTTTATTTGAATGGACCAACTGCCCCTTTGAACTTTTTATCATTTCTATATAGTTCCTATTTTTCTTTTTATTCAAAGCTCTCATTAGATATCTTCCTGGTCTGTCTCCCCATCTATATCTCTCGTTCAAAACCCTGTTGTATACTCTTCTCTTCTCCTCATCCATCAACCTCTCTAGCTCATCTTTTTTATCCAATAACTTCTGTCTCGTATCTTTTGTTATTTTCTTCTTATGGATCTGCTCCAAGTCCAATATTTCTTTTAATAGCCCACTGACCCTCTCTCTTCTTTCCTTTTTCTTCCTTGCTCCTGTCGCAATCAAGATTCCTCTTATGAATACCTTATGGCTTTCCCAGACTGTAGCTATCGATACTTCCTCTGTTTCGTTCTCCTTAAAGTATACCTTAATCTCTTTCTCGATTTTCTGAACTACATCCTCATCCAGAAGAAGAACCTCATTTAATCTCCACCCTAATCCTCCAGTCCACCTTCTTCCCCATCCCATTTTCATTACGACCGGAGCATGATCCGAGAACGTCCTTGTCTCTATGTCAATTTTAACCAGATGATCTATAAGTTGATGGTCTATTAAGATGTAATCTAATCTCGAGTATATCTCATGTGCAGTAGAGAAGAAGGTATAGTCTCTGTATTTCATATGCGTTATTCTCCAGGTGTCCACTAGTTGATATTCATGCATCACTTTTTTCAAAGCTCTCAGAGATCTACTCCCCTCTCTTTGCACAGAAGAGGTATTATCCTTTTGTGGGTCCATACAGAAATTTAGGTCTCCAGCTACAAACGCCCTTTTTTAAATTCCATTAATTGTTTCAACAGACCCTTCATATACATCTCCGGGTTTTTATTAGGGCAGTATATATTGGCTAAAGTACACTCAATCCCCTGAAGTCTACCTTTTAAGAATAAAAACCTCCCCTCCGGGTCGGTTCTTCTATCCTCCAGCTCAAATCTCATATTCTTTGCCAGACCTATTGCAACCCCTTTTGCTCTTTTAATTGGAGAATCTGCATAGTACCATATTGGGTAGTGTTTGGATTTCAATTACACGTTTGCCTCTATCTCAAAATGCGTCTCCTGTAAAAATACCACTGACGTCGCCCTATGGTGTAACTCATTAAACAGCCTAAATCTCTTCCCTGGACAACTCAGCCCGTTCACATTATAAGTTATAAACTGTATTTCTTCCATCACTCCCAATTAACTCCATCTCTCTTCCAGATTGCCTCTTCCTCTTTATCCCTTCTGTCCTGCAGAGTATTGACCGAATACCTCCTCCCCTCCCTCCCTCCCACCCAAATCCCATCCCCTCCCCCCTCCCTCCCAGGCCACCCCCCCCCACCCCACCTCTTTTTAGGCCTTCTACCTGCCTATCAATCATTTGTGGTGAAGATACCACCTTTGATTTTTTGTTTAAACCTTGGGGTTGAGCTCCTCCCATGTACGACTTACCCACCCTCCAACCACCACCGATTCCCTCGCTTTCTTTAAATCTTTTAACCTTAACGGTACAATTTGGGGAGAAAGTTAGGGGATAAGAGGAAGAAAAAAACTCATTCTATCCCAACTACCTCCCCCCTACCTACTTCCTGCCATACTTCTTTTCCCCCAATGCCTATTTCAGTCTCTGTTTCCCACCCACTAATCCTCATTCTCTGCAATTCCAGTCTGTCACAGAAGTCTCTTAAGTCCTCGGGAAATCTCATGTATGCTGTAACACCGTTCTTCCATCCGATCAGACACTCTGGGTTACCCCATCTATAATGGACATTTCTTGATCTCATCTGCTCTAGTAGGGGCCTCAAGGCTCTTCTTCTCCACAAAGTCTCGTACGATAGGTCCGCAAAAATCTGGATATTTATATCTCCATAGTTAATAGAAGTTCTTGCTTTAGTCCTTCTCCAAATCTCTTGCTTATCTCCATAATTTTGCAGCTGAACAATCATATCTCTTGATTTTTCCTTCCCGTTACCTTGTTGGGGCTTTCCTGATCTAAAGACTCCATCCAGTTTAATTACCTCTGTTTCAGGTCTATCCATAATAGAGTTTAACATTTTACAGACTTTTTCTTGCAGTTCTCCCCCTTTCAGGATATCTGGGATTCCTCTTATCCTCAAGTTGCTTCTCCTAGACCTGTTCTCCTGTACTTCTATTTTATACTGCAGTTGTTTCTGCATATTCCTCATCAAAGTGGACCTTTTTTCTAAGTCTGAAATGAAATGGGTATGTTTGTTGATATTTCCCTCTATTTCTTCCGTTCTCTTTAGCAGATGCCCTAGATCCTGACGTATATTTGTCATTTCTTGCTTAATAGTTTTTTCCAAGTCCTTAAACATTACAGTCATCTCTCTTTTGTTCGGCACTTGCAAATCTTTTTCAAGATCTTTCCTCGCTAAATTTTCTGTCCACTGTTGGCTACTACTATCCAGACCTATTGACAATCTAGGGCTATTCTCCAAGGTAGTTTCCATTTCCCCCTTTTCATTTCCACTATAGGCCCTTTCTGGAGTCGCATTACCCTGGGAAGTAAATTTTTTAATTGAGCCCGTCTGGGACCTTTTAAGCCCACTTCCTTTAGCGCTTTTATTCTTCATATCTTCTGCACTTAGTATAGCTCTTTAAACAGCAGAAAGCTTTAGGCAGTATATTGGGGTATTAATATTAAACAGTCTCTGTCACTTTAACACTTCATTTTCTTATTTCTTTTCCCAGGTCTCTTCTGTAGCCACTTAGTAATTTCTCATTCCCTTTTCAATTCTGTTTTCACTTTTCCAATCCCCTGGGAATCCCCCTTCTCTCTTTGTTGGTAGTTAGCAGTCCTTCCCACAGTTCAACACAGTTACACAATTAAATGTGGGATCATACATATGGACTCACCCTCCTTCACTTGTTCCCTCACCCAGTGAGTCGACTCAGATCACCAGCCGTCCACTCACCGCATTCAGCCAATGTCTCTGGGGGATTCCTGCAGGGTCTTCTGTAGGTATGTGTGCTCTGTCACCTTCCACTCCTGTGCTGCTGATTTTATAGGTTTAAAACCGGCATCTCTGTTCTCCTGTCAGGGAGCCGGCATTTGTCAGGGAACCGGCCGGCGCCTCTGCTTCCCAGTGCTCCTTTGCGGCTAACCAGCGTGGTCACGCCGCTCTGCTCCGTCTCCCCGGCAACCCGACAGCTGATCCCAGGTCTCCGCGATACAGACACCTCCCGGAGCTCCGCATCCACACTCGCCGTCTTCTCCCCTCAGTACGCCGACACCCTCTCCCCCTGGGGACCTCCTCACTCAGGTAGGGCTTCGGGCATTAAAGTGCTCTCGTGGTGGTGGTCTCCTCGTGGGTTATCGGAGAGCACTCACATCGTGCTCTCCGACGCCGCCATGTTTAGGCTCCTCCCCCACCAGCGGCCCCAAGTTGTGTCAAGCATCTGATCAGATCTTGTTTAAATGGTGACTGGAGGATTGTAGGTCATGTTGACCAATTTTAAAATCATTTTTGATCTCAATAAAACTATATTTGTTTGGTTACACTGCAACTGGTCCTCCTTTAAAGCCTCTCACTGGGTGGCCTCTCTTGGTCCCCCATACTGTATGTTCTCTATAGGTACCTGGTTGCTAACTGATCAGGTTGAGAATGTGGCAATTCTTCACATCAGAAATTTACGATGTGATTTCTGTAGCAAAGCCAACTTGTCAGGGTCAGAACCCCGGCCAGATAGGCAAGTACTTTATTGCTAATTAAACTAATGTTTATCATTTATCAACATGTGCTGGGGACAGTGTGTATTTTGAGGGGTCTGTCCCTCCCAAAAACTTGCATTCAACAGTGTTGTTTATAATTCCTCTGTGCAGACGTCAACCCAATATGGTGCTGCAACTCCATTTGTGCATGCGCCGAAATCCATGTCTTGGGCAATGGGATGGCTTTTCTTTTCTCAGGCTTTTCAACTGTGCAGGTGCCAACCCAACAGTCACATTGTGCATGCTCCCCTTTACTGGGTTAGTGCCTGTGCAGTGTGATGGATGGGTTGACACTTGCACAGTTAAAAAGCAGGAGAAAAGGAAGCCCACTGCTCAAGAGACTGCAATCTGAATTCACAAAAGGCTCCAGAAGCACAGTATACTAGGACTGTGCCTGCACAGTGAGGATGCACTTTTGCCAGAGAAACTTTTGGTAAGTGAGAGAGTAAAGGGTGGATGTCAGACTTATCAAATTCAGATTATGATTCAGAATACTTTATTAATTTAGTAATTTTCCGAAAGGAAAATTACTAACAGTAATCACACCAATGAAGCTAAGCCAATATACTGTTCATGGCAAATAAATGGAAATCCAAGTACAGATATATTTACACTTTCTGAATTGTAAAAAAAGTTACCTTTGGTGTGTGACTCTGGGCAGGTGTATGAATGTATAAGAACAAACATAGCTATCTTAACCCCTTAGTGACTGAGGGTAAAACAAATCTTAATGCCTATAGTAAAATAGTAAATAAAAAAGTTTTTTTTTTAATTTAGCTGTATGTTCCTTGCTACTACTATAGCCTACCACAAAAAAACAACCCAAAATAAATTCTCCTGCTTCTGATGATTGCAGCGATACCATACACTCTCCAGCTACTTTATTAGATATACAGTACCTTGCTAGTACCAGGTTGGACCCCTCTTGCCTTCAGAACTGCCTTAATTATTCATGGAATATATTCAAAAAGGTATTGGAAACATTTCTCAGAGATTTTGTTCCATATTGACATGATAGCATCATGCAGTTGCTGCAGGTTTGTCGGCTGCACATCCATGATGCGAATCTCTTCTCTTCTACAACATCCCAAAGGTGCTTTATTGGACTGAGATCTTATGACTGTGGAGGCCATTAGAGTACAGTGAACTCATTCATGTTCAGAAACCAGTTTGAGATTATTTGAGCTTTGTGACATTATGCATTATCCTGCTGGAAGTAGCTATCAGAAGATGGCTACACTGTAGTAATAAGGGGATGGACATGGTCAGCAACAATATGAAGGTAGGCCGTGGCATTTAAACGATGCTTAATTGGTACTGAGGGACCAAAAGTGTGCCAAGAAAATATCCTGCACACCATTACAACACCAGCCTGAACCCTTGATACAAGGCAAGATGGATCCACCCTACCATCTGAATGTATTTTTTGTGGCATAGATTCAAAAATGTATTGGAAACATTCCTCAGAGATTTTGGTGCCTATTGACATGATAGCATCATGCAGTTGCAGATTTGTCGGCTACACATCCATGATGCAAATCTCCTGTTCCACCACATCCCAAAGGTGCTCTATTGGACTGAGATCTGGTGACTGTAGAGGCCATTAGAGTACAGTGAACTCATTGTCATGTTCAACCAACCAGTTTGAGATGATTTGAGTTTTGTGACATGGTGCATTATCCTGCTGGAAGTAGCCATCAGACGATGGGTACACTGTAGTCATAAGGGGAGGGACATGGTCAACAATAATACTCAGGCTGTGGCATTTAAACAATGCTCATTTGGTACTGAGGGACCCAAAGTGAGCCAAGAAAATAACCCCCACACCATTACACCACCACCACTAGCCTGAAGCACTGATACAAGGCAGCCACCCTACCATCTGAATGTCACAGCTGAAATCGAGACTCATCAGATCAGGCAACATTTTTCCAATCTCCTATTGTCCAATTTTAGTGAGCCTGTGTGAATTGTAGCCTCCGTTTCCTGTTCTTAGCTGACAGGAGTGGTACCTAGTATGGTCTTCTGCTGCTCTAGCCCATCTGTTTCAAGGTTCGATGTGTTGTGTGTTCAGAGATGGTATTCTGTATACCTTGGTTGTAATGGGTGGTTATTTGAGTTACTGTTCTATCATCTCGAACCAGTCTGCCCATTCACCTCTTACATCAACAAGGCACTTTCGTTCACACAACTTCTGCTCACTGGATATTTTCTCTTTTTCAGACCATTCTCTGTAATCCCTAGAGATGGTTGTGCATGAAAATCCCAGTAGATCAGCAGTTTTTGGAATACTCAGACCAGCCTATCTGGCACCAAGAACCATGTCACATTCAAAATCACTTAAATACCCTTTCTTCCCCATGCTTGATTTGAACTTCAGCAAGTTGTCTTTCCCTAAATGCATCTAGATGTCTAAATGCATTGAGTTGCTGCCAGGTGATTGGCTGATTAGCAATTTGTGTCACCAAGTAATTGAACAGATGTACCTAACAAAGTGGTCGGTGAGTATATGTGTATGTTATTTGTTGCTTGTACCTGTAGTAAGACCCACAAACAATAGTGTATATTTTGCTTTTTATAATCCTACCTAAAACACACTGGCACTAACTGACACTGATAATTTTAAAAATGCTTTTTTTTAAAAAAAAAAAAATCCTGCCCAGAATTTATTGATCATGATTAGAGATGAGCGAATCGAAGTATCCGAAGTGGAATTCGAGTCGAATATCGGAAAAATTTCGATTCGTGCCGAATCCGACAAATAGCCTAATTCGGACGCGCGAATCGAAATTTTTCAGAAAATGGCGGCTGACATGTGCGGCGACGGAGCGGGGATGTCTGGGAAGGCGCGCAGACAAGGCGCGCTGACCCATAATGCATTCCTCAACTACATGTGATCGCATCAGCCAATCAGCAGCCAGCCAGCCAGCACTGTGTAATGGTCGAGCTATAAATAGCGGCCATTTTGGAATTCTTCATTTTCCTGCAGTTATTGAACAGAGGCAGACCGCTCTGTACTAGGGACAGGGACAGAGTTAGGGCCACAGAAACGATAATTGGGGACAGAGAAAAGTTACTTAGGGACAGAGAACCATTACTCAGGGACACAGACTTGTTAATGAGGGCCACAGAATCGTTATTTAAGGACAAAGAAACGCTAGTTAGGGCCACAGAATTCATAATCAGGGACAGACAGAATTGTTACTCAGTGCCAGAGAATTGTTACTTAGGGCCACAGAAACGTTATTAGGGCCACAGAATTTTTACTCAGGGACAGACAGAATTGTTACTGAGTGCCAGAGAATTGTTACTCAGGGACAGACAGAATTGTTACTGAGTGCCAGAGAATTGTTACTTAGGGCCACAGAAACTTTAATTAGGGCCACAGAATTTTTACTCAGGGACAGACAGAATTGTTACTGAGTGCCAGAGAATTGTTACTCAGGGACAGACAGAATTGTTACTGAGTGCCAGAGAATTGTTACTTAGGGCCACAGAAACTTTACTTAGGGCCACAGAATTTTTACTCAGGGACAGACAGAATTGTTACTGAGTGCCAGAGAATTGTTACTCAGGGACAGACAGAATTGTTACTGAGTGCCAGATAATTGTTACTCAGGGCCCCAGAAACTTTACTTAGGGCCACAGAATTTTTACTCAGGGACAGACAGAATTGTTACTGAGTGCCAGAGAATTGTTACTCAGGGACAGACAGAATTGTTACTGAGTGCCAGAGAATTGTTACTTAGGGCCACAGAAACTTTACTTAGGGCCACAGAATTGTTACTCGCACAGACACAGAATTGTTACTCGCACAGACACAGAATTGTTACTGAAGGCCACAGAACTGTTACTTAGGGCCACAGAATTGTTACTCGCACAGACACAGAATTGTTACTCGCACAGACACAGAACTGTTACTGAGGGCCACAGAACTGTTACTTAGGGCCACAGAATTGTTACTCGCACAGACACAGAATTGTTACTCAGGGCCACAGAACTGTTACTTAGGGACAAAGAAACGCTAGTTAGGGCCACAGAATTCATACTCAGGGACAGACAGAATTGTTACGGAGTGCCAGAGAATTGTTACTCTGGGCCACAGAAACTTTACTTAGGGCCACAGAATTTTTACTCAGGGACAGACAGAATTGTTACTGAGTGCCAGAGAATTGTTACTCAGGGACAGACAGAATTGTTACGGAGTGCCAGAGAATTGTTACTCAGGGCCACAGAAACTTTACTTAGGGCCACAGAATTTTTACTCAGGGACAGACAGAATTGTTACTGAGTGCCAGAGAATTGTTACTCAGGGACAGACAGAATTGTTACGGAGTGCCAGAGAATTGTTACTTAGGGCCACAGAAACTTTACTTAGGGCCACAGAATTGTTACTCGCACAGACACAGAATTGTTACTCGCACAGACACAGAACTGTTACTGAGGGCCACAGAAACTTTACTTAGGGCCACAGAATTGTTACTCGCACAGACACAGAATTGTTACTCGCACAGACACAGAACTGTTACTGAGGGCCACAGAACTGTTACTTAGGGCCACAGAATTGTTACTCGCACAGACACAGAATTGTTACTCAGGGCCACAGAACTGTTACTTAGGGACAAAGAAACGCTAGTTAGGGCCACGGAATTCATACTCAGGGACAGACAGAATTGTTACGGAGTGCCAGAGAATTGTTACTCAGGGCCACAGAAACTTTACTTAGGGCCACAGAATTTTTACTCAGGGACAGACAGAATTGTTACTGAGTGCCAGAGAATTGTTACTCAGGGACAGACAGAATTGTTACGGAGTGCCAGAGAATTGTTACTCAGGGACAGACAGAATTGTTACTGAGTGCCAGAGAATTGTTACTTAGGGCCACAGAAACTTTAATTAGGGCCACAGAATTTTTACTCAGGGACAGACAGAATTGTTACTGAGTGCCAGAGAATTGTTACTCAGGGACAGACAGAATTGTTACGGAGTGCCAGAGAATTGTTACTCAGGGCCACAGAAACTTTACTTAGGGCCAGAGAATTTTTACTCAGGGACAGACAGAATTGTTACTGAGTGCCAGAGAATTGTTACTCAGGGACAGACAGAATTGTTACTGAGTGCCAGATAATTGTTACTCAGGGCCCCAGAAACTTTACTTAGGGCCACAGAATTTTTACTCAGGGACAGAGAGAATTGTTACTGAGTGCCAGAGAATTGTTACTCAGGGACAGACAGAATTGTTACGGAGTGCCAGAGAATTGTTACTTAGGGCCACAGAAACTTTACTTAGGGCCACAGAATTGTTACTCGCACAGACACAGAATTGTTACTCGCACAGACACAGAATTGTTACTGAAGGCCACAGAACTGTTACTTAGGGCCACAGAATTGTTACTCGCACAGACACAGAATTGTTACTCGCACAGACACAGAACTGTTACTGAGGGCCACAGAACTGTTACTTAGGGCCACAGAATTGTTACTCGCACAGACACAGAATTGTTACTCAGGGCCACAGAACTGTTACTTAGGGACAAAGAAACGCTAGTTAGGGCCACAGAATTCATACTCAGGGACAGACAGAATTGTTACGGAGTGCCAGAGAATTGTTACTCAGGGCCACAGAAACTTTACTTAGGGCCACAGAATTTTTACTCAGGGACAGACAGAATTGTTACTGAGTGCCAGAGAATTGTTACTCAGGGACAGACAGAATTGTTACGGAGTGCCAGAGAATTGTTACTCAGGGACAGACAGAATTGTTACTGAGTGCCAGAGAATTGTTACTTAGGGCCACAGAAACTTTAATTAGGGCCACAGAATTTTTACTCAGGGACAGACAGAATTGTTACTGAGTGCCAGAGAATTGTTACTCAGGGACAGACAGAATTGTTACGGAGTGCCAGAGAATTGTTACTCAGGGCCACAGAAACTTTACTTAGGGCCACAGAATTTTTACTCAGGGACAGACAGAATTGTTACTGAGTGCCAGAGAATTGTTACTCAGGGACAGACAGAATTGTTACGGAGTGCCAGAGAATTGTTACTCACGGCCACAGAAACTTTACTTAGGGCCACAGAATTTTTACTCAGGGACAGACAGAATTGTTACTGAGTGCCAGAGAATTGTTACTCAGGGACAGACAGAATTGTTACTGAGTGCCAGATAATTGTTACTTAGGGCCACAGAAACGTTATTAGGGCCACAGAATTGTTACTCAGGGACAGACAGAATTGTTACTGAGTGCCAGAGAATTGTTACTTAGGGCCACAGAAACTTTAGTTAGGGCCACAGAATTGTTACTCAGGGACAGACACAGAATTGTTACTGAGGGCCACAGAACTGTTACTTAGGGCCACAGAATTGTTACTCGCACAGACACAGAATTGTTACTGAGGACCACAGAACTGTTACTTAGGGCCACAGAATTGTTACTCGCACAGACACAGAATTGTTACACAGGGACACAGAACTGTTACTGAGGGCCACAGAACCGTTACTTAGGGCCACAGAATTGTTACTCGCACAGACACAGAATTGTTACTCGCACAGACACAGAATTGTTACTGAGGGCCACAGAACTGTTACTTGGGGCCACAGAAACGTTAATCAGGGACACAGAATTGTTACTGAGGGCCACAGAACTGTTACTTAGGGCCACAGAATTGTTACTCGCACAGACACAGAATTGTTACACAGGGACACAGAACTGTTACTGAGGGCCACAGAACCGTTACTTAGGGCCACAGAATTGTTACTCGCACAGACAGAATTGTTACTCGCACAGACACAGAATTGTTACTCGCACAGACACAGAATTGTTACTCAGGGCCACAGAACTGTTACTGAGGGCCACAGAACTGTTACTTAGGGCCACAGAATTGTTACTCGCACAGACACAGAATTGTTACTCAGGGAAACAGAACTGTTACTGAGGGCCACAGAACTGTTACTTAGGGCCACAGAATTGTTTCTCGCACAGACACAGAATTGTTACTCGCACAGACACAGAATTGTTACTGAGGGCCACAGAACTGTTACTTGGGGCCACAGAAACGTTAATCAGGGACACAGAATTGTTACTGAGGGCCACAGAACTGTTACTTAGGGCCACAGAATTGTTACTCGCACAGACACAGAATTGTTACTCAGGGACACAGAATTGTTACTCAGGGACACATAATCGTTTAATTAAAGAGTATGTCAGACAACATGCAGAGGAGTGGCAGAGGAGGCAATGTTTTAGGAGCGAGCAGACGTGGCAGCAGAGGAAGGGGTCGAGGCAGCACTATTCGCAGCCAGAGGCCAGTGCTCCCGGTGTCATCCAGCGGTCGTGTCTCCACCGACAACCCTGCCGTCGTCGATTGGTTGGCTCGGTCGTCTTCCTCTTCCCAGGTCACCTCTGACACCTACAGCCAACGGTCGGTGGGTACGTCAGACACAACCGTTAGTTGGCATGGCCCGGGACCAAGCCCACTGAAATCACGTGTCCTCTACCTGCCCCTGTCCTTTGGTGTTCCCTCACCAAGCGAAGTATCGCATGCTGTGGGCTCAGCCCCACTGTACAGTGAGGAAGAGCTAACAGAGGGCGGTCAGGAACGGGGGGAGACATCCGCCTTTTCAGCAGCCAGGCGAAGAAGTAGTGGCGAGGAGAGTGGCTCGGTAGCCGGTCTAGAGACAGGTCTGTCTCCTGACCCAGACGCAGCCGAGGGGGCTAGTAGTGAGGCGGAGACCCTACTTGATGATGAGGAGGTTGATCGCACTTGGCAGCCTCGTCGTCATCAGGCAATTTCTTCCGCATCATCAGGAGAAGAGGGTGGCAGCTTGGCAGCGAGCAAAACAGTCGGTGGGTTGCCCAGGAGACAGCAGCAGGGTCGCAGCAGTGTCAGTGGAGCCAAACGGCCACGGAGTAGAGCACCAGCTCCACTGCAGCCTACCACCACGGCCAGTAGTGGTGCCGGTGTGCACGGAGGAAGCAGCAGTCAGCCAGTGAGGAGTATCGGGGGCAAAGTTTCCTACTCGGCGGTGTGGCAATTTTTCGTCAAGCCGCCCGAGGAAGTAAACGTAGCCGTATGTCGACTATGTGGCCAGAAAGTCAAGCGTGGCCAGGGGGCCCATGTTGGGACTACAGCGTTGCGGCAGCATATGCAGCGTCGCCATTTGGTGGCCTGGGAAAACCGTGATAAAGATACGGCGGTTCTGCCCGCCCCAGCCCCCGCTCCATCACCCGCTCCGTTACTTGCTCCGTCACCCGACGTCAATCGCCCTCCATCAGCCAGTCAAGGCTCCAACACCTCTGCTGAGGGGAGTTGTCGCTCGTTGGCATCTTCCGCTCGTTCAGATGCTCCTTCTCCTGCTACTCCTCTTCACGGATTCCGTCAGCAGTCTTTCTTGGAATCCGTTTCCAAGAGACAACAGTTTGCGAGCACGCACCCGACGGTGCAAAAGCTGAACGTCCTCCTGTCCAAGTTGCTGGTGCTGCAGTCCCTCCCTTTCCAAGTGGTGGACTCAGCACCTTTCAGAGAAATGATGGCTTGTGCCGCGCCGCGGTGGAGAGTGCCAAGCCGTCATTTCTTCGCCAAAAAGGCAGTGCCAGCCCTGCATTCACATGTAGAAGAGATGGTGGGCCAGTCTTTGAGCATGTCGGTCTCTGCCAAAGTGCACGGCAGCGCCGACGTGTGGAGCTGTAACTATGGTCAGGGACAGTACATGTCATTTACGGCCCACTGGGTGAACGTGGTGCCGTCACAGCCGCACCAGCAACTTGGACAGGTCACGCCGCTTTTGCCTCCACGTTTGCACGTCCTAGGTCCGGCAAAGATGTCCGCCTCTACCACCTCTTCTTCCGCCGTGTCCTCAGCCGCCACCCCCGTGCCAAGTCCCATTACCCGACCGGCATATCACATGTGCAGGGCGCAACGGTGTCACGCTGTTCTGCACCTGGTATGCCTTGGCGAACGTAGTCACACAGGGGAGGAACTTCTGAGTGTAATGAACAGAGAAATCGACAGATGGCTGTCTCCGCGCAAACTGAAAATCGGAACCATGTTGACCGACAACGGAAAGAACATGGTGTCTGCTCTGCGTCAAGGAAGATTGTGCCATGCGCCATGCATGGCTCACGTGTTCAATCTGGTTGTCAAGCGGTTCTTAAAATCCACCATCCCACTGCAAGACATCCTTAAAATGTCACGTAAACTTTGCATGCATTTCAGCCATTCCTACACCGCAAAGCACACCCTCCTTGAGCTGCAGCGGCAGAACGGAATTCCACAGCATCGCCTGATCTGCGACGTTGCAACAAGGTGGAATTCAACCCTACACATGTTAGACCGCCTTTACGAACAGCGAAAGGCCATCACCGATTTCCTGATGTTACAAGCGGATAAAGGTACTCCCCTGTGTAACTTCGATGTCAGCCATTGGCAGCTCATGCGTGACACCTGCCGCTTGCTCAGGCCCTTTGAGGAGGCCACGCTATTCGTGAGTCGGCAGGACTATGGGATGAACGACGTCATTCCTCTGTTGCACGTCCTTGAACAAATGCTGTTAACAATGGCTGGTCAGGGTGCGGTAGACGTGGCGCACAGATCTCAACGCCACATGACCCCTGTGGGGGCAGGACAGGAAGAAGAGGAGGAGGTAGAGGAGGACATTTGTGCTCAGGAATTATTGAGTGAAATGGGTGGTTTTTCCACTCAGCGGACAGGAGTGGAGGAGCAGGAGCATCTGGTAGAGGAGGAGGAGGAGGAGACAGAGGACCCAGACGCACCGTGGCAGTATGCTGTGGAGATGGAGGCAGGGAGTCCCTCGCATTCCTTGGCACAAATGGCCCATAGCATGCTCGGTTGCTTGCGTAGCGACAGCCGAATAATAACCATCAGACAGAGGGATGACTTTTGGCTGTCCACCTTGTTGGACCCTCGCTACCGTTCCAAAATGGTGGCCTTTTTCACACCTGCTGAGAGGGAGGCCAAAATAACGTACTATAAAAACCACCTATGTAGTCAGTTGGTCTCTGCCTGTCTGCGCCAACGTCCATCCTCAGACACTGTGGGACCTGTGCGCTCGCGTTCCGCTGCCATGGCAGCAGGGGAGGGGTGGGGTGGTAGGAGCAGTGGCAGCTCCACCAGCAGCGGCTGCCTCAGTCTGCAGTCGATGATGAGTAGCTTTCTTCACCAGCGCAGTGAGGAAACTACTAACCAGCCGCAGCAGCAGCAGCAGCATCAGGTGGACCTGGAGCAGGACCTCAAACAACAGGCTTGGGACTACTTGGACAGCACCCTGCCAACCGAGGTAGACAATCCCCTTGACTACTGGGCAACGAAACTTGACCTTTGGCCCCAACTAGCTGAATTTGCCCTTGAAAGGCTGTCATGCCCGGCCAGTAGCGTGGCATCGGAGCGCGTGTTTAGTGCGGCAGGAGGTATTGTAACTCCGCGGAGGACACGACTGTCCACCCAAAGTGTGGAGAGACTCACGTTTGTGAAAATGAATCAGGCGTGGATTAGTCTGGATTTCAAACCACCAGTTCCTGACACAACTGACTAAATCCGCCATGAATCATGCCTCAAACATGTGCCACTTTGAGGTCTCCTCACACACTGCTGGTGTGTAGAATTTTTTGACATAGGGTGTTGGCAGATTACGGGCCTCCCATTGCTGCTGCCAGGCCCCTAATCTGCCATGGGCCCCTATATACCGCCTCCTCATGCTGCTGCCAGGTCCAGAGTCTCTCATGGGTCCCTGTACGGCCTCCCATTGCTGCTGTCTCCATCGCCACACTCTGCCATGTGCCACTTTCAGGTCTCCTCACACACTGCTGGTGTGTAGAATTTTTTGACATAGGGTGCTGGCAGATTACGGGCCTCCCATAGCTGCTGCCAGGCCCCTAATCTGCCATGGGCCCCTATATACCGCCTCCTCATGCTGCTGCCAGGTCCACAGTGTCTCATGCCATGTGCCACTTTCAGGTCTCCTCACACTGCTGGTGTGTTGAATTGTTTGACATAGGGTGCTGGCAGATTATGGGCCTCCTATAGCTGCTGCCAGGCCCCTAATCTGCCATAGGCCCCTATATACCGCTTCCTCATGCTGCTGCCAGGTCCAGAGTCTCTCATGGGTCCCTGTACGGCCTCCCATTGCTGCTGTCTCCATCGCCACACTCTGCCATGTGCCACTTTCAGGTCTCCTCACACACTGCTGGTGTGTAGAATTTTTTGACATAGGGTGCTGGCAGATTACGGGCCTCCCATTGCTGCTGCCAGGCCCCTAATCTGCCATAGGCCCCTATATACCGCCTCCTCATGCTGCTGCCAGGTCCACAGTGTCTCATGCCATGTGCCACTTTCAGGTCTCCTCACACTGCTGGTGTGTTGAATTTTTTGACATAGGGTGCTGGCAGATTACGGGCCTCCTATAGCTGCTGCCAGGCCCCTAATCTGCCATAGGCCCCTATATACCACCTCCTCATGCTGCTGCCAGGTCCAGAGTCTCTCATGGGTCCCTGTACAGCCTCCCATTGCTGCTGTCTCCATCGCCACACTCTGCCATGTGCCACTTTCAGGTCTCCTCACACACTGCTGGTGTGTAGAATTTTTTGACATAGGGTGCTGGCAGATTACGGGCCTCCCATAGCTGCTGCCAGGCCCCTAATCTGCCATAGGCCCCTATATACCGCCTACTCATGCTGCTGCCAGGTCCAGAGTCTCTCATGGTTCCCTGTACGGCCTCCCATTGCTGCTGTCTCCATCGCCACACTCTGCCATGTGCCACTTTCAAGTCTCCTCACACACTGCTGGTGTGTAGAATTTTTTGACATAGGGTGCTGGCAGATTACGGGCCTCCCATAGCTGCTGCCAGGCCCCTAATCTGCCATAGGCCCCTATATACCGCCTCCTCATGCTGCTGCCAGGTCCAGAGTCTCTCATGGGTCCCTGTACGGCCTCCCATTGCTGCTGTCTCCATCGCCACACTCTGCCATGTGCCACTTTCAGGTCTCCTCACACACTGCTGGTGTGTTGAATTTTTTGACATAGGGTGCTGGCAGATTACGGGCCTCCCATAGCTGCTGCCAGGCCCCTAATCTGCCATGGGCCCCTATATACCGCCTCCTCATGCTGCTGCCAGGTCCACAGTGTCTCATGCCATGTGCCACTTTCAGGTCTCCTCACACACTGCTGGTGTGTTGAATTTTTTGACATAGGGTGCTGGCAGATTACGGGCCTCCCATAGCTGCTGCCAGGCCCCTAATCTGCCATGGGCCCCTATATACCGCCTCCTCATGCTGCTGCCAGGTCCACAGTGTCTCATGCCATGTGCCACTTTCAGGTCTCCTCACACTGCTGGTGTGTTGAATTTTTTGACATAGGGTGCTGGCAGATTATGGGCCTCCTATAGCTGCTGCCAGGCCCCTAATCTGCCATAGGCCCCTATATACCGCCTCCTCATGCTGCTGCCAGGTCCAGAGTCTCTCATGGGTCCCTGTACGGCCTCCCATTGCTGCTGTCTCCATCGCCACACTCTGCCATGTGCCACTTTCAGGTCTCCTCACACTGCTGGTGTGTAGAATTTTTTGACATAGGGTGCTGGCAGATTACGGGCCTCCCATAGCTGCTGCCAGGCCCCTAATCTGCCATAGGCCCCTATATACCGCCTCCTCATGCTGCTGCCAGGTCCAGAGTCTGTCATGGGTCCCTGTACGGCCTCCCATTGCTGCTGTCTCCATCGCCACACTCTGCCATGTGCCACTTTCAGGTCTCCTCACACACTGCTGGTGTGTTGAATTTTTTGACATAGGGTGCTGGCAGATTACGGGCCTCCCATAGCTGCTGCCAGGCCCCTAATCTGCCATGGGCCCCTATATACCGCCTCCTCATGCTGCTGCCAGGTCCACAGTGTCTCATGCCATGTGCCACTTTCAGGTCTCCTCACACTGCTGGTGTGTTGAATTTTTTGACATAGGGTGCTGGCAGATTATGGGCCTCCTATAGCTGCTGCCAGGCCCCTAATCTGCCATAGGCCCCTATATACCGCCTCCTCATGCTGCTGCCAGGTCCAGAGTCTCTCATGGGTCCCTGTACGGCCTCCCATTGCTGCTGTCTCCATCGCCACACTCTGCCATGTGCCACTTTCAGGTCTCCTCACACACTGCTGGTGTGTTGAATTTTTTGACATAGGGTGCTGGCAGATTATGGGCCTCCTATAGCTGCTGCCAGGCCCCTAATCTGCCATAGGCCCCTATATACCGCCTCCTCATGCTGCTGCCAGGTCCAGAGTCTCTCATGGTTCCCTGTACGGCCTCCCATTGCTGCTGTCTCCATCGCCACACTCTGCCATGTGCCACTTTCAGGTCTCCTCACACACTGCTGGTGTGTTGAATTTTTTGACATAGGGTGCTGGCAGATTATGGGCCTCCTATAGCTGCTGCCAGGCCCCTAATCTGCCATAGGCCCCTATATACCGCCTCCTCATGCTGCTGCCAGGTCCAGAGTCTCTCATGGGTCCCTGTACGGCCTCCCATTGCTGCTGTCTCCATCGCCACACTCTGCCATGTGCCACTTTCAGGTCTCCTCACACTGCTGGTGTGTAGAATTTTTTGACATAGGGTGCTGGCAGATTACGGGCCTCCCATTGCTGCTGCCAGGCCCCTAATCTGCCATGGGCCCCTATACCGCCTCCTCATGCTGCTGCCAAGTCCAGAGTGTGTCATGGGTCCCTGTACGGCCTCCCATTGCTGCTGTCTCCATCGCCACACTCTGCCATGTGCCACTTTCAGGTCTCCTCACACACTGCTGGTGTGTTGAATTTTTTGACATAGGGTGCTGGCAGATTACGGGCCTCCCATAGCTGCTGCCAGGCCCCTAATCTGCCATGGGCCCCTATATACCGCCTCCTCATGCTGCTGCCAGGTCCACAGTGTCTCATCCCATGTGCCACTTTCAGGTCTCCTCACACTGCTGGTGTGTTGAATTTTTTGACATAGGGTGCTGGCAGATTATGGGCCTCCTATAGCTGCTGCCAGGCCCCTAATCTGCCATAGGCCCCTATATACCGCCTCCTCATGCTGCTGCCAGGTCCAGAGTCTCTCATGGGTCCCTGTACGGCCTCCCATTGCTGCTGTCTCCATCGCCACACTCTGCCATGTGCCACTTTCAGGTCTCCTCACACATTGCTGGTGTGTTGAATTTTTTGACATAGGGTGCTGGCAGATTATGGGCCTCCTATAGCTGCTGCCAGGCCCCTAATCTGCCATAGGCCCCTATATGCCGCCTCCTCATGCTGCTGCCAGGTCCAGAGTCTCTCATGGTTCCCTGTACGGCCTCCCATTGCTGCTGTCTCCATCGCCACACTCTGCCATGTGCCACTTTCAGGTCTCCTCACACACTGCAGGTGTGTAGAATTTTTTGACATAGGGTGCTGGCAGATTACGGGCCTCCCATAGCTGCTGCCAGGCCCCTAATCTGCCATAGGCCCCTATATACCGCCTCCTCATGCGGCTGCCAGGTCCAGAGTCTCTCATGGTTCCCTGTATGGCCTCCCATTGCTGCTGTCTCCATCGCCACACTCTGCCATGTGCCACTTTCAGGTCTCCTCACACACTGCTGGTGTGTAGAATTTTTTGACATAGGGTGCTGGCAGATTACGGGCCTCCCATAGCTGCTGCCAGGCCCCTAATCTGCCATAGGCCCCTATATACCGTCTCCTCATGCTGCTGCCAGGTCCAGAGTCTCTCATGGGTCCCTGTACGGCCTCCCATTGCTGCTGTCTCCATCGCCACACTCTGCCATGTGCCACTTTCAGGTCTCCTCACACTGCTGGTGTGTTGAATTTTTTGACATAGGGTGCTGGCAGATTATGGGCCTCCTATAGCTGCTGCCAGGCCCCTAATCTGCCATGGGCCCCTATATACCGCCTCCTCATGCTGCTGCCAGGTCCACAGTGTCTCATGCCATGTGCCACTTTCAGGTCTCCTCACACTGCTGGTGTGTTGAATTTTTTGACATAGGGTGCTAGCAGATTATGGGCCTCCTATAGCTGCTGCCAGGCCCCTAATCTGCCATAGGCCCCTATATACCGCCTCCTCATGCTGCTGCCAGGTCCAGAGTCTCTCATGGGTCCCTGTACGGCCTCCCATTGCTGCTGTCTCCATCGCCACACTCTGCCATGTGCCACTTTCAGGTCTCCTCACACACTGCTGGTGTGTTGAATTTTTTGACATAGGGTGCTGGCAGATTATGGGCCTCCTATAGCTGCTGCCAGGCCCCTAATCTGCCATAGGCCCCTATATACCGCCTCCTCATGCTGCTGCCAGGTCCAGAGTCTCTCATGGTTCCCTGTACGGCCTCCCATTGCTGCTGTCTCCATCGCCACACTCTGCCATGTGCCACTTTCAGGTCTCCTCACACACTGCTGGTGTGTAGAATTTTTTGACATAGGGTGCTGGCAGATTACGGGCCTCCCATAGCTGCTGCCAGGCCCCTAATCTGCCATAGGCCCCTATATACCGCCTCCTCATGCTGCTGCCAGGTCCAGAGTCTCTCATGGTTCCCTGTACGGCCTCCCATTGCTGCTGTCTCCATCGCCACACTCTGCCATGTGCCACTTTCAGGTCTCCTCACACACTGCTGGTGTGTAGAATTTTTTGACATAGGGTGCTGGCAGATTATGGGCCTCCCATAGCTGCTGCCAGGCCCCTAATCTGCCATAGGCCCCTATATACCGCCTCCTCATGCTGCTGCCAGGTCCAGAGTCTCTCATGGGTCCCTGTACGGCCTCCCATTGCTGCTGTCTCCATCGCCACACTCTGCCATGTGCCACTTTCAGGTCTCCTCACACTGCTGGTGTGTTGAATTTTTTGACATAGGGTGCTGGCAGATTATGGGCCTCCTATAGCTGCTGCCAGGCCCCTAATCTGCCATAGGCCCCTATATACCGCCTCCTCATGCTGCTGCCAGGTCCAGAGTCTCTCATGGGTCCCTGTACGGCCTCCCATTGCTGCTGTCTCCATCGCCACACTCTGCCATGTGCCACTTTCAGGTCTCCTCACACTGCTGGTGTGTAGAATTTTTTGACATAGGGTGCTGGCAGATTACGGGCCTCCCATAGCTGCTGCCAGGCCCCTAATCTGCCATAGGCCCCTATATACCGCCTCCTCATGCTGCTGCCAGGTCCAGAGTCTGTCATGGGTCCCTGTACGGCCTCCCATTGCTGCTGTCTCCATCGCCACACTCTGCCATGTGCCACTTTCAGGTCTCCTCACACACTGCTGGTGTGTTGAATTTTTTGACATAGGGTGCTGGCAGATTACGGGCCTCCCATAGCTGCTGCCAGGCCCCTAATCTGCCATGGGCCCCTATATACCGCCTCCTCATGCTGCTGCCAGGTCCACAGTGTCTCATGCCATGTGCCACTTTCAGGTCTCCTCACACTGCTGGTGTGTTGAATTTTTTGACATAGGGTGCTGGCAGATTATGGGCCTCCTATAGCTGCTGCCAGGCCCCTAATCTGCCATAGGCCCCTATATACCGCCTCCTCATGCTGCTGCCAGGTCCAGAGTCTCTCATGGGTCCCTGTACGGCCTCCCATTGCTGCTGTCTCCATCGCCACACTCTGCCATGTGCCACTTTCAGGTCTCCTCACACACTGCTGGTGTGTTGAATTTTTTGACATAGGGTGCTGGCAGATTACGGGCCTCCCATAGCTGCTGCCAGGCCCCTAATCTGCCATGGGCCCCTATATACCGCCTCCTCATGCTGCTGCCAGGTCCACAGTGTCTCATGCCATGTGCCACTTTCAGGTCTCCTCACACTGCTGGTGTGTTGAATTTTTTGACATAGGGTGCTGGCAGATTATGGGCCTCCTATAGCTGCTGCCAGGCCCCTAATCTGCCATAGGCCCCTATATACCGCCTCCTCATGCTGCTGCCAGGTCCAGAGTCTCTCATGGGTCCCTGTACGGCCTCCCATTGCTGCTGTCTCCATCGCCACACTCTGCCATGTGCCACTTTCAGGTCTCCTCACACTGCTGGTGTGTAGAATTTTTTGACATAGGGTGCTGGCAGATTACGGGCCTCCCATAGCTGCTGCCAGGCCCCTAATCTGCCATAGGCCCCTATATACCGCCTCCTCATGCTGCTGCCAGGTCCAGAGTCTTTCATGGGTCCCTGTACGGCCTCCCATTGCTGCTGTCTCCATCGCCACACTCTGCCATGTGCCACTTTCAGGTCTCCTCACACTGCTGGTGTGTAGAATTTTTTGACATAGGGTGCTGGCAGATTACGGGCCTCCTATAGCTGCTGCCAGGCCCCTAATCTGCCATAGGCCCCTATATACCGCCTCCTCATGCTGCTGCCAGGTCCAGAGTCTCTCATGGGTCCCTGTACGGCCTCCCATTGCTGCTGTCTCCATCGCCACACTCTGCCATGTGCCACTTTCAGGTCTCCTCACACTGCTGGTGTGTAGAATTTTTTGACATAGGGTGCTGGCAGATTACGGGCCTCCCATAGCTGCTGCCAGGCCCCTAATCTGCCATAGGCCCCTATATACCGCCTCCTCATGCTGCTGCCAGGTCCAGAGTCTGTCATGGGTCCCTGTACGGCCTCCCATTGCTGCTGTCTCCATCGCCACACTCTGCCATGTGCCACTTTCAGGTCTCCTCACACACTGCTGGTGTGTTGAATTTTTTGACATAGGGTGCTGGCAGATTACGGGCCTCCCATAGCTGCTGCCAGGCCCCTAATCTGCCATGGGCCCCTATATACCGCCTCCTCATGCTGCTGCCAGGTCCACAGTGTCTCATGCCATGTGCCACTTTCAGGTCTCCTCACACTGCTGGTGTGTTGAATTTTTTGACATAGGGTGCTGGCAGATTATGGGCCTCCTATAGCTGCTGCCAGGCCCCTAATCTGCCATAGGCCCCTATATACCGCCTCCTCATGCTGCTGCCAGGTCCAGAGTCTCTCATGGGTCCCTGTACGGCCTCCCATTGCTGCTGTCTCCATCGCCACACTCTGCCATGTGCCACTTTCAGGTCTCCTCACACTGCTGGTGTGTAGAATTTTTTGACATAGGGTGCTGGCAGATTACGGGCCTCCCATTGCTGCTGCCAGGCCCCTAATCTGCCATGGGCCCCTATACCGCCTCCTCATGCTGCTGCCAAGTCCAGAGTGTGTCATGGGTCCCTGTACGGCCTCCCATTGCTGCTGTCTCCATAGCCACACTCTGCCATGTGCCACTTTCAGGTCTCCTCACACTGCTGGTGTGTTGAATTTTTTGACATAGGGTGCTGGCAGATTACGGGCCTCCCATTGCTGCTGCCAGGCACGTAATCTGCCATGGGCCCCCGTACCGACTCCTCATGCTGTGACGTTGCAACAAGGTGGAATTCAACCCTACATATGTTAGACCGCCTTTACGAACAACGAAAGGCCATCACCGATTTCCTGATGTTAAAAGCGGATAAAGGTACTCCCTGTGTAACTTAGATGTCAGCCATTGGCAGCTCATGCGTGACACCTGCGCTTGCTCAGGCCCTTTGAGGAGGCCACGCTATTCGTGAGTCGCCAGGACTATGGAATGAACGACGTCATTCCTCTGTTGCACGTCCTGGAACAAATGCTGTTAACAATGGCTGGTCAGGGTGCGGTAGACGTGGCGCACAGATCTCAACGCCACATGACCCCTGTGGGGGCAGGACAGGAAGAAGAGGAGGAGGTAGAGGAGGACATTGGTGCTCAGGAATTATTGAGTGAAATGGGTGGTTTTTCCACTCAGCGGACAGGAGTGGAGGAGCAGGAGCATCTGGTAGAGGAGGAGGAGGAGGAGACAGAGGACCCAGACGCACCGTGGCAGTATGCTGTGCAGATGGAGGCAGGGAGTCCCTCGCATTCCTTGGCACAAATGGCCCATAGCATGCTCGCTTGCTTGCGTAGCGACAGCCGAATAATAACCATCAGACAGAGGGATGACTTTTGGCTGTCCACCTTGTTGGACCCTCGCTACCGTTCAAAAATGGTGGCCTTTTTCACACCTGCTGAGAGGGAGGCCAAAATAACGTACTATAAAAACCACCTATGTAGTCAGCTGGTCTCTGCCTGTCTGCGCCAACGTCCATCCTCAGACACTGTGGGCCCTGTGCGCTCGCGTTCCGCTGCCATGGCAGCAGGGGAGGGGTGGGGTGGTAGGAACAGTGGCAGCTCCACCAGCAGCGGCTGCCTCAGTCTGCAGTCGATGATGAGTAGCTTTCTTCACCAGCGCAGTGAGGAAACTACTAACCAGCCGCAGCAGCAGCAGCAGCAGCAGCATCAGGTGGACCTGGAGCAGGACCTCAAACAACAGGCTTAGGCCTACTTGGACAGCACCCTGCCAACCGAGGTAGACAATCCCCTTGACTACTGGGCAACGAAACTTGACCTTTGGCCCCAACTAGCTGAATTTGCCCTTGAAAGGCTGTCATGCCCGGCCAGTAGCGTGGCATCGGAGCGCGTGTTTAGTGCGGCAGGAGGTATTGCAACTCCGCGGAGGACACGACTGTCCACCCAAAGTGTGGAGAGACTGACGTTTGTGAAAATGAATCAGGCGTGGATTAGTCTGGATTTCAAACCACCAGTTCCTGACACAACTGACTAAATCCGCCATGAATCATGCCCCAAACATGTGCCACTTTCAGGTCTCCTCACACTGCTGGTGTGTTCCATTTTTTGTCATAGGGTGCTGGCAGATTACGGGCCTCCCATAGCTGCTGCCAGGCCCCTAATCTGCCATGGGCCCCTATACCGCCTCCTCATGCTGCTGCCAAGTCCAGAGTCTCTCATGGGTCCCTGTACGGCCTCCCATTGCTGCTGTCTCCATCGCCACACTCTGCCATGTGCCACTTTCAGGTCTCCTCACACTGCTGGTGTATTCCATTTTTTGTCATAGGGTGCTGGCAGATTACGGGCCTCCCATAGCTGCTGCCAGGCCCCTAATCTGCCATGGGCCCCTATACCGCCTCCTCATGCTGCTGCCAGGTCCAGAGTCTGTCATGGGTCCCTGTACGGCCTCCCATTGCTGCTGTCTCCATCGCCACACTCTGCCATGTGCCACTTTCAGGTCTCCTCACACTGCTGGTGGGTTCCATTTTTTGTCATAGGGTGCTGGCAGATTACGGGCCTCCCATAGCTGCTGCCAGGCCCCTAATCTGCCATGGGCCCCCGTACCGACTCCTCATGCTGCTGCCAGGCCCGTAATCTGTCATGGGCCCCTGTTGTCGCTTGTTGGCATATTCCGCTCGTTCAGATGCTCCTTCTCCTGCTACTCCTCTTCACGGATTCCGTCAGCAGTCTTTCTTGGAATCCGTTTCCAAGAGACAACAGTTTGCGAGCACGCACCAGACGGTGCAGAAACTGAACGTCCTCCTGTCCAAGTTGCTGCTGCCAGGCTCGTAATCTGTCATGCGCCCCTGTACCGCCTCCTCATGCTGCTGCCAGGTCCAGAGTGTGTCATGGGCCCCCGTACCGACTCCAAATGCTGCTGCCAGGCCCGTAATCTGTCATGGGCCCCTGTACCGCCTCCCCATGCTGCTGCCAGGTCCAGATTGTGTCATGGGTCCCTGTACGGCCTCCCATTGCTGCTGCCAGGCCTGTAATCTGCCATGGGCCCCCGTACCGACTCCTCATGCTGCTGCCAGGCCCGTAATCTGCCATGGGCCCCTGTACCGCCTCCTCATGCTGCTGCCAGGTCCAGAGTGTGTCATGGGTCCCTGTACGGCCTCCCATTGCTGCTGTCTCTATCGCCACACTCTGCCATGTGCCACTTTCAGGTCTCCTCACACTGCTGGTGGTTTCCATTTTTGTCATAGGGTGCTGTATGGCCTCCCATTGCTGCTGCCTCCACCGCCACACTGTGGCTCCACACTCTGGTTTTGGCCCCGTGACTGGCCAAATGAGTGAAGTGTGCGGTGATTCTAAGATCGACGGCACTCATCTGCATGTCATACTGCCTGACAGTATTATTTCTCTTCCCCAGCAGACTCCAAGGGCATTTAAATTAAAGGTACAGTGTTCAGCACTAATATTAAGTCTCTCTGAAGCCTAGAAACACCCTTTTTTAAGTTAAATTCACAGCGAATATATTCGACTCGAATCGAAATTTTTCCACGAATTCGCCGAATCAGTCGAATCGAATTTTTGAATACTTCGCTCATCTCTAATCATGATCTTTGACCCTTACTTGACTCTAACCCTGGCACTCACCTACATCTAACCTTGATCTAGGTATTTTTTATTTCTTTTTTATTATTATTGATATTAACTATATATTCTTTTTTACACACAAGTTTTTTACTTTCTCCCATTCAGAGAAAAAAAAACACAGAGACTGACCACTATGATAGTCAATCAGAGGCTACCACAGCGATCAGGTAACCCAGAATCAGGAATCCCGGGTCCCAGTCGTTAGTGATGGCCTAGTCTTTGTGCTGACAGCAGGATTCCAGCACAAAGACAGATACGCATATATGCAGCCCCATGGAAAAAAGCTCAGTTCTGCGTATGGTCGGCAGGAAGGGGTTAAAGGATAAGTTCACTATAAAAAAAAATAATAATAAAAGCACTTATTTTGCAGGTAAAAAAATGTGTATTTACTATTTTTTTTTTTTTTTTAGAAGCCTGGAAAGCATTGTACCTGTGATCAGCAGAGTGTAGGTACCATGCAGGAATCCTACAGACTGTCAGTGTAAGCTGTCTGTCTGTACATCGTACGGACAGGCAGTTTTACACTGACAGGAAGAATCAATGAACTACCAGACTGCTCAACAGTGCCCCGGTAGTTCATTGAGAACTACAAGCCAACAGTCAAAATGCTGTAGGTACTTGTATTTTCTGTGTTTTGGGGTGTTTCATGTTGTGAAACGTGAAGTTATCCTGTAAGTGATTCAACTTTGCTCAGAACTTGGTCTCCAATCATGCACTGTACTTCTTACTCTTCACCTCTGCGATCTGTGCTTTACATACTCCTGACCCACCTCTCCTCCTCAGACCCCCTTCTCCTCTGCAGACCTCCTACACCTTCTCAGACCCCCTAGACCTCCCCTCATTCCTTCTCAGAACCCTCTCCCCTCCTCAACCTCCCTCCTTCTCAGACCCCCCAGACCTCCACTCTATCCTCCTCAGACCCCCTCTCCCTCTCCCCCAGACCCCCCTTTCCTTCTCAGATCCCCCCTCTTCTCCTTTACCCCCCCAGACCTCCCCTCTCTCCTCCTCAGACCCCTCTCCCTCTCAGACCCCCCTCTCCCCCACAGACCTCCCTCTCCTCCTTAGACCCCCCAGACTTCCCTCTCTCCTCCTCAGACCCCCTCTCCCTCTCAGACCCCCCTCTCCTTCAACGAACCCCCCTCCTCTCCCTCCCAAACCTTTTCTTCTCCTCAGACCCCCCAGACCTCTCCTCTCTCCTCCTCAGATCTCTCATCAGACCCCCCTCTCCTCCTCAGACAACCTCTTCTTCTCAGATCCCCCTCTCCCCTCCAGACCCATCTCTCCTCCTCAGACCCCTCCAGACTGCCCTCTCCTCCTCAAGACCCACAGGCCTCCCTGCTCTACTTCTCAGACCCCCTAGACTCACCTCTGCTCTTCAGATTACTCTCCTCTCCTTCCTAGGCCCCCCCCCCCCGACCTCCTTAAGGTCCCTTTCACACAGCCTGATGTAGTTTCCTCACAACATGGAAGCTAATGGAGTGTGTTTTAATCTGTTCTTTTTGGCTTCAATGACAGGCATGTGAGACATCTGGGGTCAAAAAGACTCCGGATGGCTCATTAAAGAGAACCTATTGTAACAACATAATATCACAGAGAGTACTTTAGTTTTAGTGAAAAAATAAAAATGTGCCAAAAATTGTTACATGCTAGCACTTTGAAAACTCCTCTCAATGTACACGAATGCACAAAAGTAAACACACCCATCAGGGGCACCTACTTATGAAAACGTCACTTGTACAACACATCTTACATATGGCTATGCACTCAGGAATAAGAGCAACAATTCTAGGCCCATTATTCACAATTCACTCTAAAGTGATGACCTGTAGGGCCACGCCCAATATTCAGTGTAATTTAAACCATGCCCGCTCTTTCTCATGCTGTGTGCACCGCATTTTCTTTTCTTTGTGACTGGGACCCAAGTTACATCTCTGCACATGGGCCCACTAATTTCATAAAATGCCACTGGTAATAATGCTTGATAAACCAGAAGCTAGTTGGTTTTCTAATCATTTCAATACTTTTTCAAGGTTCCATTAAGTAAAGCACAGAGAGAAAAGAGCTTGTCATGCAACAATGTAGCTTTATTGAAATATTGGGTTGAAAAATCATACAAGCAAGTGATCTGACCAATACTCAGGATAAACAGCTCGCTATACAGTATATAGCTCCTGATGACGTCTGGTGTGACGAAACATGTTGGGAGGGGCAAAATACTGTGAAGCACGTGTGAGGGCACTGGGCTTTGAGTAATGGAGGTCTGCAGTGGTACAGTGCTTAAGATAGAATAACTATCCTCTGCTGTACTTATTGAAACCCTGAGAAATATTGAAAGAATCATGAAACCATCTACCAAGTATCACATAAGGATGTTTGCTCATCCTTTAATGAGAGGTTAAACAAATCTGGTGAGTGATACTGACCCACTGGGTTACACTTTAAAAGATGTGAAGCAGCAGCACTTTATAAGAGTGGATTTGTGCACATTGTCTGCATTAAGACACTAATAATTTTAATAAATTAATGGTCACTGTCTGATTTAGGATTTTATCACTGTGGCATATAGATTTGTACAGTGGGGCAGTATTTAGTCAGCCACCAATTGTGCAAGTTCTCCCACTTAAAAAGATGAGAGAGGCTTGTAATTGACATCATAAGTAGACCTCAACTATGAGAGACAAAATGAGAAAAAAAATCCAGACAATCACATTGGCTGATTTGGAAAGAATTTCTGGCTCTCACAGACCTGTACCTTCTTCTTTAAGAGGCTCTTCTGTCCTGCACTCATTACCTATATCAATAGCACCTGTTTGAACTTGTTATCAGTATAAAAGACACCTGTCCACAACCTCAAACAGTCACACTCCAAACTCCACTATTGTGAAGACCAAAGAGCTGTCGAAGGACACCAGAAACAAAATTGTAGACCTGCACCAGGCTGGGAAGACTGAATCTGCAATAGGCAAGCAGCTTGGTGTGAACAAATCAACTGTGGGAGCAATAATTAGAAAATGGAAGACATATAAGACCACTGATAATCTCCCTCGATCTAGGGCTCCACATAAGATCTCACCCCGTGGGGTCAAAATGATCACAAGAACGGTGAGCAAAAATCCCAGGACCACACGGGGGGACCTAGTGAATGACCTGCAGAGAGCTGGGACCAACGTAACAAAGGCTACCATCAGTAACACACTACGCTGCCAGGGACTCAGATCCTGCAGTGCCAGACGTGTCCCCCTGCTTAAGCTTGTACATGTCCGAGCCCATCTGAATTTTGCTAGAGAGCATTTGGATGATCCAGAAGAGGATTGGGAGAATGTCATATGGTCAGATGAAACCAAAATAGAACTGTTTGGTAGAAACACAACTCGTTGTGTTTGGAGGAGAGAGAATGCTGAGTTGCATCCAAAGAACACCATACCTACTGTGAAGCATGGGGGTGGCAACATCATGCTTTGGGGCTGTTTCTCCGCAAAGGGACCAGGACGACTGATCCATGTACAGGACAGCATGAATGGGGCCATGTATCGTGAGATTTTGAGTGCAAACCTCCTTCCATCAGCAAGGGCATTGAAGATGAAACGTGGCTGGGTCTTCCAAAATGACAATGATCCCAAACATACCACCTGAGCAACGAAGGAGTGGCTTCGAAAGAAGCATTTCAAGGTCCTGGAGTGGCCTAGCCAGTCTCCAGATCTCAACCCCATAGAAAACCTTTGGAGAAAGTTGAAAGTCCGTGTTGCCCAGCGACAGCCCCAATACATCACTGCTCTAGAGGAGATCTGCATGAAGGAATGGGCCAACATACCAGCAACAGTGTGTGCCAACCTTGTGAAGACTTACAGGAAACATTTGACCTCTGTCATTGCCAACAAAGGATATATAACAAAGTACTGAGATGAACCTTTGAGATTGACGAAATACTTATTTTCCACCATAATTTGCAAATAAATTCTTTCCAAATCAGCCAATGTGATTGTCTGGATTTTTTTTCTCATTTTGTCTCTCATACAGTAGTTGAGGTCTACCTCTAATGCCAATTACAGGCCTCTCTCTTTTTAAGTGGGAGAACTTGCACAATTGGTGGCTGACTAAATACATTTTTGCCCCATTGTATGTATCGGTAAATTTATTTGATATGCATTTGCTTTTTCTTATATGAATATATCTTTTTTCAATTTTAGTGAGGGGGTTATGCATTTAATGGTATTTCCTTTGAAAGCGGTATTAAACTCAAAATCAAAAATGTTGTTGTAGCACTACACCCTTAAGGGTTGCTTAGTAATTTTTGGATTCCTTGTCAATCTGGACCTCCTTCTGAAAGCCCAACCTCTGCTGACATCACCATGCTCTTGTGACCAGAATAAGTCGCCACTGTAAAATGGACTAACACACAAGTTAGTGTAAATCAATAATAGGTTTATACTGAATTTGAACATAGCTTGGTCAAAAAAGTACAAAATAGCATTGGCATATGTAACAACTATAGTCACTCTTGTCAACGTTAAGTAAATTTACAGCATCCACAGAAAAGTACCAATTACTGTTAGCAGGCCTGCTTTATGAGATAATCTACTGCCTCCAATCTGAGGTAACTATTGAATCCCAAGCAAGCATGAACAAGAACTTTCAAACCAGACAAGGCTAGCTCACTCTGGGCCCTCAGGACCTGATGGCAGGAATTTAGCTTGAAATAAAAGATCTCTTTACCCCTGAAGTAACCAATGTTCCTTTAAGTGCAGTGAAGAGTCCTCTACGTGCGTGATGGGGCCCGGTTGGTGCACAATACGAAGAAGTATGAATACGGATTCTCTGAAGAACAATGCAATAAACCAAAAGAGGATCAGTACTTCTGAAAATGGCAGTGAACTGTTGTAATGTTCTTTTAAGTGCACTGCTCACCAGTAGCTTTGAAGAAAAAGGATGTTCAGCTGTCAGGAGTGATTGTTGATACAGGGTAGCTCCTCCCTGGACTGCAAGACTATTGGCACAATAGGAAAAAGGTCTCTCTAAAAGGGTAAATTGATAATGATAGTGACACAGACTTAGTTTGGCATGCGGAATGGCTGTCCTGCTATCAGTGCTGGTGTCAAGGTTGTGTCAAGTGTGGTTAAGCAACAGCAGCTGGAAGAACTAGGCTGTAACTTGTAGTGGCTGTATGCGATGTCCGCAACTATCTGAAGGAAATAGCAACTATAGAGCAAGTGTCAGTGTTCCTTTTCCTAGGCAAAACATGGTGCTCTCTCACCCAAGGGATGGCAGCTGGCGGATCATTGCGGTCTTTCCCTCTCTCCAGGTGGAACTCACTCAAACTCTCTGGTCTCGCCTGCAGCACTGTGTCCAGTCATCTAGTGGCAGATCAGTTCCCTAGATCAAGTGGGGCCAGCAATCAGCAGATTCTCTTTGTCTCCCTTCTCTCTCCGTTCGCGTCCTGGTCCAGCTCTCCAGCGATCCACACATTCCCCTCTCTAGATTTGTCCCCTCTCTTTTCTTGTTCCAACTTCCAGGATTTTTCATATATATGCCCACCACCAATATGCCAGCTCCTGTGGGAAATGTAGTATGTCTAATTGCACTGCTCCTCAGTGAAGTCCTGCAATTCAGGATACATGTTCCATAGAACTGCTCTTCAGCATGAAAATGCCACTTTTTCTTGCAGGACACAGACATCTTGTGTTGGCTTCAACATCCTACATCAAACATTTTTAGCAGGGTGTTACATAATATTTTGCAGCTTACTAGTCATTAGATCTCACTGCATTAGTTTACTTGTTTAGGCTTTTCCCAGTTTTCACCTGGTGATCTGGCCTGTAAATACACCTGCTGTATTAGAGTGCCTACACTCTGGATGAACTAAAACATTGAAGTCAAACGCCAGCTAATACTTTATAAGTAGTTACAGCAACAGTTTTTTTCAGGAAAATGTTACATGTTGCACTCTAAATACGGGTGTAATGTGTTCTTAAAGGTGAATCTGTCCTTTAAACTGAGGATGCTGATTTGCATGAGATAGTCATGGCAGAGATTCTGCATACACAACAAGTAGGGTTTCAGCGTGTTCTGCATACATGGTTGGGTCACACTTTTGAGATACAAATTTGAATTTTCTTTCTGGCAGTTGGCATACTAATAAGCCAGAGCATGCAGAGGAGGTTGTGTCCAGGGGCAACTTGCGGAGAACTGGAGGGAGCAGGTGTCTTACCCCACCAGGTGATACTCTGCCAGAGTTACTGGCCACTGCTATTCCCAGAGCTGCTCAAGTTCAGCAATCTGGGCCTTTTATCACACTTCTGCTGCCATCAAAAACATTGTGGTTTGCAACCTTTGCTTGCAATGTATCAGTCATAGTATTCATATCAGGTATTTGGGTACCATTTTCATGCAGGGAATGTTCTGTTGCCTGGGAAATGTGGCTGCTCTTTGTGCTTCTCCCCTTACTTCTCATTGGTCACAATCGTTTCTATACAATGTATGTATGTATGATCATGACTCTGAAGGTCCTGTTTCCAGGTAATGCCCCCTGATTACACCTCCTTCATGTTTTTAATTGTTCACCTTCTGTTAGAACCTGATTTAAGGTCCTGAACCCAGTGCCTGTGATAGGTTTCCAATGTGATTTCTAACTGCCATTACTATATATGATTTGCCTGCCACCTGGACTGACCCTTTGCCTGTTTACTGACTTTGTCTCTGCCTGCTGCCCAGAATGACCTCTTTCCTGTTTACCGACCACATCTCTGTCTGCTGCCTGGACTGACCTCTCTGCATGATTTTCTGATTACAATCCAGTCAAAGCACAACTCCCGCCTTCCTTTGTGGACACCTGTATCTCTCTGAATGACCAGTACTCTTTGTTATACCTATGCCCCGCCTTGCTTGTGCTACTTGGTCAGAGAATATATATATATATATATATATATATATTGTAGTATAGTAAGTCTTCAGCAACCAAGTACTAGTAGAACTGCTTGCTTCTATAGGTGAAGTTACAATATCCAGCTATCCACTATCTCTAACCATTTTTACAAGCATTTTAGTTGTCCTCAGTGATACTGAGGACTCAGGGTCCTTTGCTTCAGACAATTTGTGGTGAATGGTCTCCATTGTGCTGCGCAATGCCTTCGCAAGGACTTCCGGATTTGGGCCATAAATGGAGGGGGACTATTACTGCGTGACAACCTTTTTGGATCATCGATAAAAGGGGAAAACAGAAGATTTTATGCTACCATCCCAGAGGGAACAAATAATGCACCACTTAGAAAAGGTGCTGTGAAAGAACCTCTTGGCTGCATTTCCAGATACCCCATGCTCAGTTTGCATAAGGAGGAGTAGTGGTGACTGTCTCAGCAGAACGTTTAAGTCATTTTTTCAAACGCAGCCATCAAGCCTGGCAGCAGTCACAGGCAGCTTCTGAACCATATGATCTCAAAGTGAGTCCTCAAGGAATTTTGGCTATCCAAGCTAGATCACCAGCCAGAGCTAGCCCTGTATGCGCTGGAGCTTTTGGCTTGCCCTGTATCCAGTGTGCTGTCTGAGAGGGCCTTTAGCAGAGTGGAAATTTTTATGACAGAGAGACTAACCCACTGACATTTTTTTACTATCTCACTTTCTTAGAAATTATCCAGTGTTAGATCAGCAATGATTACAAAACTCCTGCAGCTGATGATAACAACTACATTTTTCCTTGCAAAAAGATACCTTATGTAGCCCTGTTTTGGGGGGGGGTTATGTGAAATGGCCCACACCAAACAAGCTATGGCGCTAACCTGTATATGAGTAGGCAATCCTGAGCCTTCGCTATATGGAAGAGGGGGGTTATGTGATAACACAAATGGCAGTGCCTCCACCTAGAATAGGGATCCTGCAATTGAGGAGACTCACCCCTGTCTAGGAATGTAACAGGTAGACAACTTAAAGTAACTATACATAGCAGTATTAATGCACCCAGCTTATATTTCTAACATGAAAACATGTCACCACACCTGTATGAGATTAATGCAAAGTTTATATAAAGCAGCCACATAAAATAGGATGCATAAGAATAACATTCAGGAATTACAATTTACCATAAATTGGGAGGTTGCAATTATACCCGGGTATATGTGCATGTGGTATACAGAATACCTCCAACCATGGGTTATAGCGCAGTCCGGTTGCAGGGGCCCCTGGAGAGGTGAGAGTCAATAAGATACACGCTTCCACTTCAGATGCTGCAATGGCATCCAAGTAACACGTTCTATGCGGATGATTGCACTGCTTGTCTGACGATCAGCGATGCATCACCTAAAAGGATAAAATGCCCTATCTCTCCTTACTCTTAGTCCCTATCCCTAAACTGGGCTGTCACTGCAACCGGCCTCTATCTGTCTAAGTGGCCGTCGGATGCCTAACCTACCTCTAGCCTAATCTATCCAACACTCCCTATGCTAATCCTAGCTAAATGGAGATCCAGACCAATGGCTGCTATGGCTTTAAGCAAAGAGGCTGCAAAGATACACTGCAATTAACAGAAAGTTCACCTGACAGTCTTATGCAGGTGAAAACACTGATCTCTCTCTATATATATATAGACAACTATAAGGATTCTGCAGTGTGTAAATAGAATAATGATAATGAACCACAAATCTCTCTCTTACAGAGATATTAAGATTCCAATACAGAAGTTGAAATATAACAGAGGCAGACCTAATCTGCTTCAGTAACAACTAGATAGATAGCAGCCTTGTTAATCTGGATCAATACTCACAGAATCACCATACAGTTCCCTCCAGAAACACAGCACATGGCAGGCTGGCACCCTCTGCCTGATACTTCCTGGAAAACAAGCTATATAACATCCTGAGGTTTCTTGACCTCCTAGCAGGGGCAGGAAGCACACCTAGGGACTTGTCTGCAATGGGACGTCTATGGTAGTGGCTGTAAATGAATGTAAACAAACCACAACTAGTGTATAAAATAACAGTTCCCTACACTTACACCATTATCAGATCCTGCCACTGCTGCTGACCTGCCACCAGTACCTGCTCTTTCCAGCTCTGCTGGCCAGTCACCATTACCAGCTCCTGCCACCTTTGCTAGCCTGTCACTAATGCCAGCTCCTGCCACCTGTCCTGACCTCCTGCTACCACCATTAACAGCTCTTTTTTACTTCTGATGGCTTGCCTGCCAGCTTTACTAACTCCTGCCACATGCTGGCCTACCTCTATTACAAGAGCCTGCCACTGCCACCATTAACAGCTCCTGCCAGTTCTGCTGGCCTGCTCCTATTACCAGCTTTTGTCACCTCTGCTGGTCTGCCACCATTCCCACCTTCTGTGGCCTCTCCACCCCTATTCTGGTGCTCTGGTATTTTAAAGGTGCCACACATATTTATTTCTAGAATATATATAAACTAGTGCAGCACTTTACTTTAAAAACAATCCATGCAATCATTAATCTTCTTGTGAACATGTGGATGCCACTTTCCAATGCTACCACGTCGTATATACCATATTTTCCGGTGTATAAGACAATTTTTTTATATTTAAAAACATAGCCCAAACCCTGTGATTTAACTGGAAAATTAAGGGGTCATCTTATACACCCAGTTGCCTTATATGCTGGAAAATACAGTATGTGAATCTGCTCACCTCTAAATTTACCTCCAAATTATTATTATACAGTATTTATATAGCGCCAGAAGGTTTGCTCAGCGCTGTACATTATAGTGGGGGACAGAACATGAGACAATACAGTAACAAAACAATACACGAGGAGTTCGAGGGCTCTGCTCTTTCGAGCTTACAATCTAGGAGGGAGGGGATAGTGGTACAGGAGGAAGTGGTTGTGGGGAATGGAGTGGTAGGAGGAGTGGAGGAGATCGTTTGCTAGGTGAGGGTGGGGTAGGCTTCCCTGAAGAGATGGGTTTTCAGGGTGTGCCTAAAGGTGAGGAGGGTAGGTGACAGTCTGATGGATTGGGGTAGTGAGTTCCAGAGGATGGGGGAAGTCCTGGAGAAGTCCTGCAGTCGGGCGTGGGAGGAGGAGACCAGGGAGCTAGAAAGTAGGAGGTCTTGTAAGGAGCGAAGAGTACGGGTTGGGTGGTATTTGGGTATCAGGTCGGTGAGGTAGTTTGGGGCAGCGTTATGGATGGCTTTGTATGTCAGTGTTAGTTATTTGAATTTAATGTGTTGGGCAATCGGAAGCCAGTGGAGGGAATGACAGAGGGGGGGTGGCAGAAGCGGAGCGATTGGTAAGGTGGATGAGTCTGGCCGCTGAGTTCAGGATAGACTGAAGCGGGGATAGCCTGTGTTGGGGTAGGCTGGTGAGAAGGGAGTTACAGTAGTCCAGACGTGAGATAATGAGGGAGTGAACGAGTTGTTTAGTAGTGTCTGGGGTTAGGAACGATGGTGGGATTGTTGGTTGTGATGGAGAGGATGGGGGGGGGGGCACAGGCTGGGGGAAAAAAATTAGGAGCTCGGTTTTGGAAAGGTTCAATTTGAGGAAATGGAGCGACATCCAATCTGATATGTCGTTCAGTAGGTGGGCGATAACCTATAGACTGAAGAGGTGAGGGGTAGAGAGGTAAATTTGCGTGTCATCGGCCTACAGGTGATAGTTGAAGCCATGGGAGTGTATCAGTCTGCCGAGGGAGGAGGTGTAGATGGAGAAGAGAAGGGGCCCGAGGACAGAACCTTGGGGGACCCCAACAGAGAGGGGGAGGTGGTAGCATTTTAGGTAATGCTAAAGGAGCGTTGGGATAGATAGGAGGAGAGCCAGGAGAGAGCGGAGTCTCTGATGCCAAGGGAGTGTAGTTTATTAAGGAGGAGGGGGTGGTCAACTGTGTCAAAGGCCGTGTAAAGGTCGAGGAGTAGGAGGACTGAGTAGTGGCCATTAGCTTTGGCGGTTAGCAGGTCATTAGTGATTTTGAGTAGGGCAGTTTCGGTGGAGTGTAGGGGACGGAAGCCAGACTGTAGTGGATCGAGGAGGTTGTCAGTGAGGTGGGAGCTTAAGCGATTGTAGACTAAGCGCTCAAGGAGCTTGGATGTAAATGGCAGCAGGGAGATGGGTCTAAGGTTGTTCAGGTCGGTGGGGTCCAGGGAGGGTTTTTTGAGTATGGGGGTGATGTGTGCATGCTTTAGGGGGGAGGTGAATGCGCCAGTAGAAAGGGAGAGATTGAAGATGTGGGTGAGGGAGCGTAGGATGGAGGAGGAGGGTGACCGGAGGAGTTGTGTGGGGACAGGGTCAAGTGGTGAGGCGGGCTTCTGAGAAGACCTTAGTGACCTCCTTAGTGGTAGCAAGGCTGAAGGAGCGGAGTGTTGGGGAGGTTATAGTATGCGGGGTGTTAGGTGTGGTGGGGGGGCAGGGCAGTTGCAAGGTCAGGGGATGGGAGAGTTGATGGGGTTATAGTGGGAGGGAGGCTAGGTGGGGAGGTAGATTGAGCATTGGTGATGTCCTTAGGGATTGCCTCGATCTTATTTTGGAAGTGATTGGCAATCTCGTGGGTGGTGAGTGAGGTACTGGGTGGGGGGGGGGGGAGAGAGTAGGGAGTTGAAAGTTGAGAAGAGCTGGCGAGGAGAGGGTGTTGATGAGGGTTATGAAGTAGACTTGTTTGGCGGCGTGGAGGGAGGAGGTGTAGGTGAGGAAGGCGGATTTGTAGAGGGAGAAAGCTCGAGGGGATCTGGTTTTGTGCCATTAATCGCTTTAGCGAGCAACTGCGTCGTTTAAGATTTTTAGTGTGGTCATTCTGCCAGGGTTGAAGCAGTCGGGGTCTAATGCTACGTGTGGTTAGGGGTGCTAAGGAGTCTAAGGCAGCTGACAGCGAGTTGTTATATGCAGTAGTGGCCAGGTCAGGGCATGACAGTGGAAGGATACTGTCGTACAGCTAATCAGCTGCAGAGTGGAGAGGGGCCGGGTTCAGGTTGCGTAGGTTACGGCTGGTGATGGTTTGACGATTGGGGGGGAGGTGTTAGAGGATGGGGAGATGAAGAACGTAATGAGGTTGTGGTCAGAGAGAGGGAAAGGGGTGTTTGTGAGGTTGTGGAGGGTGCAGAGAAGGGAGAAAATGAGGTCCAGGGTGTTCCCGTCGGTGTGGGTGGAGGACTGTGTGCACTGTGTGAGTGCAAAAGAAGAGGTTAAGTGGAGGAGTTGGGATGTAGCCGGGTTGTTCACATTGATAGGGATATTGAAGTCTCCAAGGATGATGGTGGGTAGCTCAGAGGAGAGGAAGAAGGGTAGCCAGGCGGAAAAGTCGTCGAGGAAGCGGGATATGGGTCCAGGAGGCCGATAGATTACTGCAATCCTCAGAGGGGTGGGAGAGAAGAGCCAGATGCAGTGGGCCTCGAAGGAGGAGAAGGATAGAGAGGGGGGGTTAGGGAGGACCTGGAAGGTGCTCAGCGGTGAATGGGACCAGACAAGACCTCCATAGGAGAGTGCCGCAGGGGAGGTGGAGTCAGTGGCTTGGATCCAGGTTTCGGTGGCCGCTAGGAGGTTGAGGGAGTGAGAGATAAAGAGGTCATGGATGGCGGTGAGCTTGTTGCAAACCGATCGGGCGTTCAGGACTGCAACCAAGAGTGGAGGGGTGCATGCGGGGAGGAGGTGGACAGGTATAAGGTTGTGGGAGTAGGAGGGTGCCTAGTGGATGAGTGAGGTGGTGAGGGGCCAGGGTTTGGGGAGATATCCCCGGTGTTTAGGAGAAGGGTGAGAAAGATGGCATGGGAGAGGGATTTGCAAGAGCGTGTGGGTTTGTTAGTGGTGGCGTGTGGGTCGGTGGGAGAGTGGAGTATCAGGGAGAGGTGGTGAGAGCCATAGTGGGGAGATGGAAGTAGTGAGGGTCCGATGTAAAGTTGTTTTGGGGGAGTAAGGGGGTAGAGGGAGGAGATTTTAGGAATGGAGGAGAGGAGTACGAGGAGTACAGGTGGCATATTAGGAGGGTGAGCGGAGTGCTGGCCAATTGAGGGAGGTGAAAGGTTTCACATCAGGGCGTATAGATGCGGAGAGTCTGTCACGCAGTGGTTGAGGCAGAGTCGGGTCTCGTAGGCCGCGTTCATCTGTGGGAGGAGAGGGAGAGTGGTGGGCAGCTGGGTCCACTGCTGGCTAGTTGCGGCGGTTTGTGGGTGCTGTGGGCCCACGTCTGTAGGTGCTGTGGCCCGGCGTCTGGAGGTGCTGTAGGGCATGACATCTGGAGGTGTTTTAGGGCACAACGTCTGGAGGTGCAGATGCAGGGAAGCCTGTAGGAAGCCTCAGGAGTTCATTGCTGTCGGTGCCAGTGCTCTTTTGGATTTACCCAGGTGGTGACCTGGAGCGCCTGAGCCTCAAGGTGTGCGGCCGCGCCAGGCCACAGAGTGGTATCCCCGGGTGAAGTGGTCGTACCAGGCCGGGAGGTCGGTTGAGTAGTAGTAGTGCTGTGTGGGGCCCTGTTGGGGGCCGCAGCTGCCTGAGTGGTGGTGCTGCCGTGCGGGTTGCCTGAAGTGGTCGTTGGGGCCTTCTGCGCTGTTGTCTTCAGTCGATTTTGGTGTGGTGGGAGAGTGGTGGGTGGCCGGATCTCTGCTGTAGGTCGTGTGTTTGGTCAGCGCAGGCCGCTCCCCTCCGCCAGGTGTGGGTAGGGTAGGGGAGGCCTTCAGAGCTCGTCCTGTTGCTGGGTGCTGGCTGTTGCAGGTACGCCTGTTTGCTGGGTGCAGGGTGACCAGGGGTGGCACCTGGGCCGATGGGTGTTGGGTGTTGTATGGTGCTGGGTGGCCTCTGGGCTGAGGCTGGGTGCCGGCTGCTGGCTGGGTGCTGGTTGTTGCTGGGTGGCCTGGAGTGGCCCCTGAGCCGAGGCTAGATGTTGGTTGCTGGCAGTTGCAGGGTGCTGGGTGGCCTGGAATCAGCCCCTGGCCTGAGGCTGGGTGCTGGGTGCCGGGTACTGGTAGCTGGGTGCTGGTTGTCGGGTGCTGGTTGCTGCAGGGTGCTGGGTAGCCTGGGAGGACCCAGGGCTGATGTAGAGGGCCCCAGGGAGGCAGGCAGGTCAGCGGGGGCCAGGGGCGGAGCGGCAGCGATCCGGGCCGATGACCGGCGTTCCGGGTCGGCCGCGGCAAAAATTGAGGCCGCAGCTTCGTAGGTCACTGTAGGCCGCAAATCCCAGAGCTCCGGGATTTGGCCGAAAATGGCCCAGCACCCCTCCCTGGGTGCTTATCGGGGCTGCAGGGTCATGGGGGTCCCACCGGAGTCCGCTGATGCCCGGATGGCAGCAGATTGGGACTTGAGCGGTGAAGCTCCTACTCACGTGTCTGCTCCTGTCGCCATCTTGAAGTATAACAAATCATAAGAGGTCTAACTCTGATGGATATGATGGCATAAATTTCCAGGCTTATGGGTTACTGCAAAGCACCAATCCACTACCATCTAGGAGGCTCAGTCCATATCCAATGTCTCTCAAAGCAATGATACCACATCTAATTCTCAGTTTAAAATCTTTTACTAGACACAAAGTGTGCCAATATACTCGCATTAAAAAGGAAATATACCCAGCATGTAAGCCATAATCTCTCTGCTTCCCTAGGTATTGGGATTACTAAAGTCAAGGAATAGATAGCCTGAGACTGGGTGATCTCGCCCCATCCTATAACAGCTCCTGTTTTTTTAGAGTTATGTCATTCAAACACAGCGTGACTGCTGATAGACATGATTACACTACTCTAGTAGGCTTAACTCTTATGCATTACATCCCTGGGTGGGGAATTCATCAGAGTCTCCCTTTGATAAATTCCCCACAAGGGACATAACGTGTAAGAGCGGAGTCTACCAGAGTGGCATCATCATGTCTATCAGCAGCTGCTCGGTATTGAAATTACAGAACTCTAAAAAAAAAAATACAGGAGTAGTTCAGGATGAGGTGAGTTTAGTTATGGTACTGTTTTCCTTAGAAACACCAAGAACTCAGGGTTCTCTGCTGCAGACAATTTGTGGCAAGTGAGGAACCCAAGGACCCTTTTTTAAGACATTTTTTCAACCACAGCAGACAGGCAAGGCTGTAGGAAGCATTCATAGGCAGGGTCTCAACCATATATTTGATGACTATTTGGAATCCAGGGCTGATGTGGTCATTCTCAGAAGTGAAGACCCCATAAATTACTAGGTCTCCATGCTCTAGAACTTTAACCCTTTATCCACTAAGACTTGTTTATAAAGGGGTTAAATGGGTTAAAGCAAACCCACAGCTGCTGGTGCATGAGCTTTGTATCTAATTTTAGAGTCAGCTAAGGGCTTTTATGTAAAAGCTCCCCCTGAGGACTAATTAACTCAGAAGCAATGTGTATTACATCATTTCTGGGTTCATAGCGTCATTCCCCAACTACTGTATCTGAGGATGCAGCCAAACAAGCAGGATCTGTGCTTAATTAGCTGTAGTGGAGTGCAGTGGAGACAGTGGGGGTATAATAGACCTCCTGAGGTCTCAATAAAGAGTACTTGTCACCTGCCCATGCTATCACATATGTTAGATTTGTTTAAGCTAAAATTAATTTTAGTGTATGTAATCCTGAAAATATGCATTTGATAAATAACTGCGCAAATATTGTGCTGCATAAAAAATTGCAACAGCCACTATTTTATTCTTCAGGGTCGCTGTTTAAAAAAATATAGGATTGTTCACGAGTTTAAAGTTATTTTCTAGTAATGAAATGCAGACTTTAACATGTGTGTGTACATTTTTAAAATGCCCTGATAGAGGCCATAGTGACCCCTTTGTATGTATGAGCTATCATCTGCCAAACCTGTCAGGTGTCGGGGATCATGATTGACAGTGTGACTCTACATTATGGGACTTTTTTTAATATATACTATATGTTTTATGTCAACATTTTGAATAAAATTTACATATGTACAGTAGAATGTGTCACAATGCTAATATGGCTCACAAAGATAGCAATAGGATGGTGCAATCCACTGATAATATCAACAGTAATAGGAAGAATATCTTTCTAAACCGCACATGTCATCAGTTGTAAACAGGATGAAATCCTGACCTGATCTACACCTGTCCTGAACCTGATGTAAACCTGACCTGAACAACAACTGTGTCAATTAGCTGTGAAACCAGAGCTTCAATCCACACCGCACACGTGTGAATCAGAACTTAAACTTTTTTTGTACATGAGGAAGAAAACCCAAGCTTTTTTTTCTGTTTGTTTCTAACTATCCCTGGCTCCTTTATTTGCATAGCTGGGGATTCCCGGCCATGTAAGTGAATGAGGCCAGTGATGTCAATGGCTGTTAAGGATTCGGCAGTGTCCTTAAAAACATTGACAGTGGAAAGCTGTCATGTATATTAGTGGAAGTAGTACCGCAATTATAAATGACCAAACCTTAAGCTCATCCCTATTTCTGCTGTGATGATATCCAATTTTGTACCAAATACATGCTGAACCTGAAATCTATATTTTGAATATTTTGGTATATGGGGATGGGAGGGGGTTGGTGAATGTGGGGTTGTAGTTCAGAAGTATGTTTTGTGCAGTTGTGTTTTTAACATTTTATTAAACCTTTAAAGTGGTAGTAAAGTCTGCTTTATGACTTGTACCTACAGGTAAGACTATAATAATATAATAAAGCTTACCTGTAGGTACATTGAATATCTCCTAAACGTATACAGTTTAGGTGATATTCACATTTGTAGAGGCTGGTGAATTCACCAACGCATGCATTCTGTACTCTGAATGGATGGCATACTGGAGTATGCCGTCTATTGAGAGCGCTTGTGGCACGACCGTGACTGCTAAGAGTTATGTCATCACAGGCCAGCCATTCAAATGGCTGGAGCGCGCAAATTCGTGAGCAAGCCCACACAAGTGTACCCATATCAAGAGGCTTGCTGTGGTGGGTACTTCGGCATGGGGAGGAGCCAGGAGTGCTGGTGGGGAACCCAAGAAGAGGAGGATTGGGGCTGCTCTGTGCAAAAGCATTGCACAGAGCAGGTTAGTATAACATGTTGGTTATTTTAAAAAAATATGCATTTACAATCACTTTCAGGCTCCTTTCCACAGCTGGCCATGGGGCTGTAAAAACAGATTGTTGAGGTAAGGTTTTTCCGCTCATCTAATTTCTACCATTGCAGCCCGATGAGGTTTATACACATGCTGCAGACACAATGCTTTCCTTCAAGACAGGCACAAGCAACGCCTGTCAACTCGCCCCATTATTGTCAATAGGAGTGCTCTGCAACCGCTAGCCAAGCACTTTGCTCATGGTTGCTGTCCTTTAAATTGTGCTTGGGATTTCAATAAAAATGCATACTACCCCTCCAAAAAACAGACATTCAGAAGGCAGCAGTAGATCCTCCTAAATAGCTGTCAGCTGTTGCTCTACTACCTTATATCTATAGAATCTATAAGAGACTGCTTTTCAAAGGGTGGTAGACACTAGCACTCAAGTGAAAGAACCCTACAAGACACCTGTTACCTGTTGTTTACCTGATAAGGGAGCATAACTTTCAAATCAGCTTTTTGTTGTGTGCAGCTTAATGACCTTGAATATGTGTATTCTGTAAATATTAGAAAGGGGAATTGCATAGTGCAAATTGTGTGACAAAAGGCTGAAATTACATAGTTAGGTTAATAAGAGTCACAAATCCATCTATTGTAGTTCAACCAATAGAAAAATTAGTAAACTGAAAACCTCTATATTTAGAACCCTATATCGAGAGGTGATCAAGAGGAAGAAAAAAAACTCTAAAGCACAACCCAATTTGCTCCAGCAGCATAATATAAAATTCCTTCCTGATCCTCTAAGGCACGGGAGTCAAACTGGTGGCCCTTCAGCTGTTGCCAAACTACAAGTCCCATGAGTCATTGCAAGATTGACAGTTACAAACATGAATCCCAAGGGCAGAGACATGATGGAACTTGTAATTTTGCAACAGCTGAAGGGTCGCCAGTTTGACACCCCTGCCCTAAGGGCTTGTTCATACTTGCAACTGTCTTTGTTGTTCTGAAAATGTATCTGTGAGGATCACTTTTTAGAGGGTAGTTGACAGGAACTCGGGAGACGATATTTTACCACCTTTTTAACTCCAAAATTCTGCAACACCATGCCACAGTTGCATGTAGTACATGTAGTTGTAGGGTGGTTGCAAAGTGACCCCATTAATTTGAATAGGTTGCGTTTGTTGGTGGTACTGCCTACCGAACACGATAAGGGGTATAATTTTTCCTGTGGTCTGCCATGTGTACAACTCTGTCTGCCTGCTGTTGCAGATTAAGGGATCAGTAAAACCACCTTTCAACCGTGAAATTATTACTGCCCCCAGGCCACCAGAGTAAAAGAGCCCTGAGGCATTTGGATATTCCCTGCTCTTATTAAATCTATTATCTACCAGAACACCCAGATCCTTCTCGACTATGGACTCCCCCAGTTGTACTCCCCCTAGAATGTATTATGCATTCCTAAGTGCATAACATTTATCAGCATTAAATGTTATTTGCCACATAGCTTCCCAACCAAACAGTTCATTCATGTCATAAGCTAGGGTCATCCTGTAAAGATTTTCTTTTATGCTACATAACTTTGTCATTGCAAACACAAAGTGTACTTTTAAAAATGTGAAACATTAAGGGCCCCCACACTGAACCTTGGGGTACACCACTATCCTCAGACAATTCAGAGTATTAATAATTATAGACTATTCCGAATACATTTTTTAAGCCAGTTTTCTATCCTTTTACAGACCTAATTTTCTAAGGCTGTAAATTTAAAAGTCCTAGTGCACTATATCTACAGCCTCTTCATAAAAACTCTCCTGACCAGGGCATAAATGTGCAGTAGAATCCCCAATTTAATCACCTCAACAATTGATGGGCTTCCTAATAAATAGAAAATCTACTGCACATGCATAGCCCCGCCAGGAAAGCTTCTGTGAGAGAATGAGTGGCACCCAGTGGTGCACAGTGATGATTTCCATGTAAGTGGACAGGTAAATGGAATACTTGAGGCAGGCTAGCTGAAGGTGGGGGAGCCAGGTTAACTGTACTAAAATTATGGTTATCCCTTAAAATTTCTACTGTGTCTCAATTTAGCATAGTTGCAATTTTTTGGATAGTATTTACAATTCACTGATGGGATTTATTAAAAACCTGGAGTTGATCTTTAAGCTCATTTTGTACCACAATGCTTAACATGGGATGGTACAAATTGAGATTTATATGTGATCAAACTAGATATTTGTTGTGCCCATGGTCAGTGCCAGGGACATTACCCAGGGCAAAAGTGTCAGGGATCAAATATTTAATAGTTTCAAAAGTGTTCCTGACATTCAAGAACATTTAAAGTAGAAAAACTTAAATTTAAAATGTTTTATTAATATACTAAATCAGATTTTGGTAGTAAAACTAATACATTTTATCGCTCTCATCTTGTTTTTTTCCCTAATTTCATCTGTCTTATCATTCCAATCTGGATGCTTCATTTCCTCTGGCTTCTGGTCTCCACCCAAGGCTTCCTCCTGCACCTCCTAAGTTTACTTCCCCTCCTTCCCTTCTCACATTCTTATCCTTTCTCTCTCTCTCCTTGCCCCTCCCTTTGCACTTGCTACCCCTCACCTCCAACAGCAAGCTGCCAGTCACACAACCTGTCCCGTGTCCCGTCGCCTCTACCTAACCAGGCCCGTCGAGTCTTCCTGCAGAACAACCAGATCTCAGAATTAAGTCCTGGACTTTTTTCTCCTCTTACATCTGTACTTTGGCTATTCTCAAATCGTATCTCAGTCCTGCGTCCTGGGACGTTCCAGGGTCTGGAGCATCTGGAAGAATTGGATCTTGGAAAGAACCCAAATTTGCCACCTCTACAGCCAGATACTTTCAGTGGTTTGAATTCTTTGCTCTCCTTGCATTTGTATCAATGTAATATCCACAGACTGCCAGCTGATCTGTTCCGAGGCCTCCATTCTCTGCGCTACCTCTACCTTCAACACAACCGCTTGGCAGGACTTCCGGTGAGTAAAACTTTTAAATACCATGAATGCCCTTTAATATATGTGTATCTCAACTGACCTGCAAATTTTTCTCAAAGAAAGAGTTGGACTCTCTCATTTACAGAAGATGGTTGTTCAGTGATTTATAGCTACCAGCTTATTTAATCCAACATTGAACCATGGGCTGTGTCTTAAACATAATCTTACCTGAAATCAACTATACTTTACCCTAGGTTCACACCTAAGTCTTTTCTGCAGCGTTTTGCAGAAATGCAGTACAGTCCATTTAACATGATTTCCTATGGGACACGTTTTCAACCGGCATGTTTTTTGGAAAGGGCCAGGGACTTTTTTCAAAGCAAAATTTGCGTTTTTGGTTCTATAGACTTCAATGGAAACACTGCAGAAAAGCATATATTATGTTTTTGCTGCATTTTTGACACATTTTTTTTATTCCATAAAAGTTTATTGAGAAGTGACAACATGGTACAGGAAAATATAAAGAAATGCACATACAGCATCAATCAGGGCATAGACACAGCTTAAACCAAAATACAGGAAGAAATAACATGGTAGAGTGCGACACTGTGGATAACGTAAGCATGGCAAATTACGGCAGAGATAGTAGCCTGTAGTACTGAAGGTTCAAAAATGTACAAAATAGAAGGTAATAACAGCTTACTTCCACCAAGTGAATATTGGCGTACTGGCCTATGCATGGAGGACATGAACCTTCAGAGCCTAAACCAAAAGCAATACGCTATCATGAGGCTAAGTGAGCATCGCAGTAGAAGAGAAGACGTCATGAGTACCATTGACTATCCCAGAGGAGATAAGCTAACCAAATACCAAGTAATCCTAAATAAAATGAAGACTAAGCCTGATCGAAGACGAAGAGGTTGTCGAGAAAGAAAAGAAAAAAAGGGGAATAGAAAGAAAGAAAAGGACAAGAAAAGGAAAAGAATGGGAGTCATAGTAGAGAGAGAGGAGAGAAAGAGGGGGGGAAAAGAAAAAAAAAAAAGGAGGGGGGGTTGTTAGGGGGGGGAGAGTAGGGGGAGAGGGAGAAGGGGGGATAAGAGGAAGAAAAAAAAAAAAGGGAAGCGAAAGGTCCGGGCTGCGAAGTTTGTGTCAATATTGTTATTGGAGATCATAAATGAGAGTGTCAAGAATTTAAACACTCACCAAAGCTAAGCGGGCAAATATAAATTACCGGAAAGGAGGTCATAACCACGCAGATTATGAAAGAACCAAGGGCATAACCAGAGGTAGGGCTGAGCTCAATCAGGTATCCCGACCCATGAGAGATCCGAATTCAGGGGTAGTTACAAAGTGGGTCCAGCAGGCCCAAACATGTGAGTATTTAGTTGGCATATAGTGCAGTCGCAATCAGTTCCTCCATTTCCGCCACTTTGCTCACTCGATTGAGCCAATCGCGTATAGTTGGGGGGTGAGTGGAGCCCCATAGCACAGGAAGACAGAGTCTGGCTGCGTTGATCATATGCATTGCTAGGGACTTGAAATATTGACTCTTTTGACACATTTTTATGTGTTTTAAATCTGCCTAGGAACAAGAAAAATGTTAAACAATTTAAAAAAACAAGGCAAAAACGCAACGCAAAACACACAATGCAGAAACGGCTCAAACGCCACCTGCATAGGTGTGAACCTAAAGGTGCTGTTTATAAAGGTTATACATTCCATTTTACAAATTTTTTTTTTTTTATAAAAGACAGGTTAATGTGTTACTGTATTAATGTTTAAAAAAATGTATGTGTATAGTGAATAAAATTCAGAAATATAGATCTAATACATACTTAATATATTTCAGGTTTCACAAAAAGTGTCTGCTTAACATTCCTATATATATATATATATATATATATATATATACACATACACACACACAGCATATAACAATGGTAGTAGGTTCTAGGCACCTCAAGTGATTTATCAAATTTCTTGCAAAATCCACAAAATTCAAATCATTAGTTTTTAGAATCCTTTCTCAATTACTCTATGAATGGTTCAAAATTGTTGTATATGATGCATGACTTGAATTTTTTGGATTTTGCAAGAAATTTAATAAATCATTTGAGGTGCTGCAGAACTACCATTGTGGACTTTTTCTACATATGGGAGCAGAGGATAAACTCCCTAGCTGCATGCACACAACATCAGTGGATTGGAGGTGAGAGCTCCCTGCATTCTACATTATATAGAGATATATTTATATATAAATGTGGAGAGTTGGGATCACCAGCCAGCCACTTGTAAAAATGAACAGTCTTTATTCTTTTTTGCTCATTCAGAAAGAAACACAAAACAGCTTGTTTTTAGCACAACACAAACTTTCAGCTCACTGCATGTAAACCTCGTCCCTTAACGGTTATGTTGCCATCTGCCTCAGGTGCAAAGAAGCCAAGTCACCATATGCTTAGCAGGCTCTCAGTCACAGCAGTCCACCACTGTCTCCCAATTGTGTCCTACCTCATACTCCACCTCACAGACACCTGCTGGCTATTTCCTCATTATATTTGAGGCTTCTCCTGCAGGTGGGCTAACCCTTTCAAAACCAAAGTCCCTGTAATCAGAATTGGAGGCTCTTTTCCATCCATAGTCTCACTAAGCCTCTGACTTCGAGCTCCCATATTACCAATCTTGAGCAAACTGTAAGATTTACCCCTTTCCAACCAGAACTCCTTACCCTAAATGTGTGAAAACCCCAGAGTACTCCAAAACTGCATTTGAATTGCCCCTCTTAAAGGAACCACAACCCAAATAACAGGGCTCATACCTGCCTTCCAGAACCCACCCCTGGTCAATATATTGTGAGGCACTGGCTGGACAAATTGTGAATGGGATTTAAGTGTCACTTGGGTTTCTCACATTTATTGCATAGTCTGCTTGAAAGGGTATATACCAGTGTGCAGAGGGTCCTTGAGAATTTTTACTTGGGTTTCTCACATACACATACTCAAGTATTGCCTGTTTGTTTTGGAAAACTCATTAGGGGGCCCCTGGTTAGTCCAGATCTAACCTGAGTTTTTTATGTTATGCTATAGACTTTCTGTACAAAGCCCTCCTGCACTGGAACTGCATTTGTTTTCTGACTTGATGAATAAAAATGAAGGTTAAACCTGCTTGGGTTGTTCCTGGGTGTCCCTGCCTCCTGTTTGTGGTTTATTGTTACCAAGTTGAGCCTGTCCTTCTTATAATGTATAGGAGGATATGTGCAGCTCCTTATAGAGACAGACACCTCTTGTTAAACAGAATGCAGTTGCTTGAAAAATAGCTCATACTTGCAAGTGCTAACCAGCAGGAGGCAAACCACTTAATCACTCAGCAGATACAACAGCTGACTGATGGACAAAAGAAAGTAAACATGTAAGCAGCAGATACAGACCATGTTAAAGAGGCAGTTGTGGTATAGAGGCAGATTTCTACACCATAACAGATGGTAAAATTATGGAAAATGGAATTTGTTTCTGGAGAAACATTTTGAAGTCTACTTCTTATTTATGAAAGTTGTTGATCATGAGAAGCAATGGGCTGATATGGAATAACCCTTTATAATGGCAGCCCCAAAAAAGTCTATTTGATTTACACCCTCAGGAAGCTAATGTGTATCTATAACTTGAAGGAGAAATCCTTTTCAAGTTCAGCATTATCATGGCTTTCTGAGCGAAGCATGTGTTTACATGGGAATTTGACCCTGGGAAGCTCCTAGATGCTGAATTTGCTCCACCTTCCAAACCACAAAATGGTTGCACCTGGGTTTTTGACCATCGCATTAGCATTTGCTTGTTAAATTACACATTAGGTATACACACCCCAAGTGTGTGGATGAGTTGGTGTTCCGTGTGGAGTGACATTCTGCTACCAAGGACTATCTCTAGGATGTGCCAACAAAGCCAGTATTTCTAGGAAACAGGAAAAAATGTGATTGCTGCCTTGCTGAATAAAGGTGCAGGACAAACTTGCTTTAACTATGTCCTGAGTGTTTTTGTTTTTGTGCATGGTTTACTGCCAAAACCAGTTGAGCCTGTCTTCCTTACAACTTTTTATCAAAGGGGTAAGCAGGATTTTAAGGGGAAGGTGGGGGGGAAAGGGGTGAGACACCCATGAGTGCCAGATATGAATAGTCTCCTAGCATATTAGGTGTTGGTGATGCCAAGGACGTGGGACTAACAACCGATCTATATTATGTGAGCATATGGAATGTCTCCTGGGGAGGCGTATGTCACTATTTGCCAAGTCTGTTCTTGCAACATGCTTAGGAATTGAGAATAGAAAAACGATATGTCCATAGGACAACAGGTAAAGGCATTATTCAACTGTGGAAGCTTTGGTCACATTGATCTATGCCAGTCTGGTGGACCCTGCCAAGTTTGGCTCAGACAGAATGGGGATGCTTTGTATACATGGTGATACTAAAGACTACGCTACTGCTCTGCTCTTATGCAGACAATACATGGGTCGAATTCCAAACAAATTTTCTTTAGAAAATCAGAAATTTTGTGAGTTTTGTAATCTGATGGTGCCACCATTGATTTCGAAATTCAACCAACCAAGCCTTCAGTTTCTCCTCATGTTGCTACAGAGAAGAATTTTCGTAGACATGAATTTACTTTTCTTTCCAAGTCACGGCTTTATATTTCTTGCACGGTTCTCCCATCATTGATTCGAAATTTGTTCATTTTTCAAAAAAATTTTGATCACTCAAATTCGATGGTCACATGAAAATTGTCCATTTCTGTGACCCACTAATGGTGTGAAATTCGAATGAAAATTCTTAGAAATTTTGGAATTCGACCCATGTATGGCTGGCTTTAGACACACCTAATGGAACGTAATTTGTGTTATAAATGTGGGTAAGAACTTGCTACACATTCAAAAGCCTCATACACGTGATGAACATATTGGATGAATGATTGATTGTTTTGGGGTTTTTTTGCATGCTAGTCTCATATCGAAAATTAATAGATTATTAAAGTTATGAAAATTCTTGTAAGACAGAATACAACTTCGGAAGGGATACAATGTATTGTATTGTAACATATTCTTTAATTTCCGTGCATGCACAGCCTTGGTCACTCGATTTTTTTATGGTCAAAATCCAGTACTGATTAAACAAAAAATTATTCTGATCATTCCAAAAAAATTCTCATGCTTGTCCCTTTGGTATTTTCAAATAAATTGTCTTGAACGGCTATCGAAACCTGTATACTAATGATCAGATTATCAGACGATCACTCCAAAAGCAGTATATTTCATACGATATTCCCATCATGTGTAAGAGGCTTGATATTGGGCTGTGACTTCCCTCTTTTTTGGGAACTGGGAGCATAGGTAACCAGTTCCCAAAATGTGTCTGAAATGTATGATATCACTATTTTGCTTGAACTTGTGGGGGGAGGCTGATAAAGCTACAGTAAAAGTATCTGACAACTTCCCACTACCAGTATTGGTTGGGGAGTCAGAGCAAACTGCACCAGTGGCAAAAATAACTGATGGTTATTTAAGCATATTAACTAGTGGTCAGGCAATATTTTGGTACCGCACAGTTGTGAAATCTCAAATTAGCAAATGCATGTAAAATTGTAAAGGTGATAAGCCAGGTATCTCATGAGCCAAAAATTAGCCTGTTATACACCATGTCACGGTCAGGTGTCAGGCTCAGAGACCAGTAACTATAGTAGCTGAAAAGCTCCCACCAACCAGTATTCACTGGAGCTCCTGATGGTAGAGATGGGTTTTGCTGCATGTTAGTACCAGGCCGTGGTCCTCAGGATTGCCCCACAGAGAGGTGAGCAAGCCAGGGTCCAGTAGCGGAGGTAGCAGGTAGGGATCAAACAGAAGCATAGTCAGTAAACAAGCCGAAGGTCGGTAACATGTGGTTGCAGGTTGGAATCGGGCAAAAGCGGGGTTAAGGAACAAGCCAAAGGTTGGTAACAAGTGATAACAAAAATAGGGATGGCAGCAGGAGGGACAAGAGTGAGATATTGGCTGGAGAAGGCACAATAATCTGGCAAACAGGAAGTGCAAAGACATGGCTTAAATCAGGAAGTTCATTGGAGGAGCAAAGAGTTCAAGGTTCAGCAGAAAACAAGGCACAAGGCAGGATTATCCAATGGATCAGGCGGAGTGCTGGCCAGCATTCCTGCTAGCTCAGTAAGAAGAGTTACTGCCAGACACAGCAGATGTCCCAGGTTCAAGTCCAGGACCTGACATCCCATTTTGAAGTATTTCATAACTTATCATATCCCGTAAAGAAGAAAATGAAGCAAGTAGTGGAGCAGCTGGCGGTTCCCCAGTCTCACACAATAAATGTATCTGGTCTTCTCACATATGTTGGGTGGGCATTTAGGGATAGAAAAGAAAAAATGAAAAACCTAACAATGAGCAGTCAAGTCATATAGTGCTTATTGCTTAGCCAGACGGCAGCCTGAGATTCTGCAATGTCATCAGCAAACTAAGTGAAATATCCACATTTGATGCTTTCCCCATGCTCCAGGTGGATGAGCTGATAGAAAGTATGTCTTCTGCCAGGTACATTTCCATCCTTGATCTTACTATAGAACATTGGCAAGGGCCCGGCCTTATTCCAAAGGAGCATATGCTTCAGTATACCTAGATTATGTTGTAGATTTTCATTTTGACTGGCATTTCAACCTACAGAAGGTCAGTACAGATCTAGATTACATTTGTAAGACAGGATTTACAGTCAATCCAAAAAAATGCATGGTAGGCCTATAAAAAGTCTGGTATCTGGGATACAGCATTGGACAGAGGGTCATAAAAGCTCTAATGGACAAAACTGAAGAAATTAAAAGTTGGCTCCAGACAGACAGGTTAGAACCTCCACTTCAGATCTCAATAACTGGATTAGGCCAATAGGGCTGAGGTTCAGGCTCGCCACTACCATGAGTTTGTGGTGGATCCAGTGGGTTTGAAATTTACAGTAACAGTAAATTAATGTGGGAATTCACAAAGACAAATTCTTTGTAACCTTAATTCACTGCTTGCATTTGAACTTAGGTTAGTAGGCTTAGAAAGTTAGTAGGCTTAGCTTTTTATGTGCTATTGCCTTCACAAAGGGTGGGCTCTTGGCAGCCAATTGTCAGTGTGTGTTAAAGTAGTTAAAGGAAAGCTGAGTTGTGACAATTTAACCACTTGTCCTCCAAAGGATTTACCTCCTTTCCTGACCAGGCCATTTTTTGCGTTACACCGCTGCATTACTTTAACTGACAATTGCGTGGTCATGCAATTCTGCACCAACAATTTTGAGAAAAAAACAATATTTTTGACATTTTGCTATTAAAACTATCCAGTGAAAAAAATTAAAAAACCAAATTAATAACTTAAATAAAAACCAAATCATAAATTTAGGCCAAAATGTATTCTGCTACATATCTTTGCTAAAAAAATCCCAATATGTGTAAATTAGTTGGTTTACGTGAAAGTTATAGCGTTTACAAATAGCGGTATATATACTGGGGTTATTTTTTCATCTTTACTAGTAGCAATCAGCGACTTATAGCGGGACTGCAGGAGGCATTCTGACACTGAGGGGAACTGACTTGGTGTCACTGCCATCCCCATTGACAGCAATACAGTAATTAGTGCTAATAAAAAGCACTGACACTGTATTAATGGCACTGAGTAGGAAGGGGTTAAAATGTGGGGCGTTCAAAGGGTTAACTGTGGGCTGTGTGTGTGTGCTTCACTGTAAGCACACTGCTTTGCATAGCTCCTCTATGCAAGGTCATGCATAGCAGTGTGCGAGAGCTGACAAGGGCAGAGAACTGTATTGTTTACTTCCTGGATCACCAGGTGCCAGCGAGTAATCACCCGGTGATTGACAGCCGAGGCCGCAAATAGTGTCACGGGTAGAGTGCACGCGAGAGTACCCCTACCTGGAAATGCAAAATCACACATATATATATATATATATATATATATATATATATATGTGTGTGATTTTGCACACCTGTGCCGCCCTGTAGCAGTATTACTGCTATAGGGCAGATGGTAAGAGGTTAATTCCTGGAATGCCCTTGGTGTGGCACTATGGTGGTGAGTCAAAAGGGCATTCACACTCAGGCATGTCCTGACATGCTCTAACTTGCACTCGTCTGAGTCGCAGACCAGTTGACTCAGTCTTTACGGAGTAGTAGAACACATGTGTGTGACAAGAATCTGGAGCAACGGATTAACATCAAATTTTGCTTGAAAATTTGCAAAAGTGTGAGTGATACCTTAGCTCTGTTACAACAGGCTTATGGTGAACATTCCATGAAGAAATAAGTGTTTTTGAATGGCATAGGTATTTTAAGGAGGGGCAGGAAGATGTCCACCATGACACAAAAAGGGGGCAGCCAAAAACACAAAGGGCAGATGCAAATGTGGACAGAGTACGAACACTCGTACACTCAGATCACAGATTGAGTGTGCAAATGATGGCAGTAGAATTGAACATGAACAGGGAAACAGTGCAGCGATTCTAAAAGAGGATTTGGTAATGAGAAAGATTTCCACAAAGATGATACTTCGAATCTTGACAGAAGATCAGAAAGAATGTTGTCTTCAAATTTAATTCTAACAGTTGCTAGTGTATTAGTAAGCAAACATATTTTTTTTACAGCCCATTCTGGGAAATAAATGAAAAAACAAACAATTGATTCAGAGCTGCAATTTCATCTCAAAGAAATGTGTAAAAGGTGTAAAAGAAAAAATAAATTGTACTTTGTATGTTTTTTTTATGTAAATAAAGAATTTAAAATAAATTAATTAATTTAAAAAATCAGCAATTAATATGATAAATGTGAATTAAAAACAGTTTTGATTATATAAAATTCATAAATCTTCAAATCTGTGTTCCATGTATATCTTCTGTGATAGTAAACCCACCTTGTGAAACACACTTCACCACTATAAACAGCTCACCTTAAATTCTCGACCTACTGTACAGTGTACATTTGGTCAGATTGCACCTGTCCCTTTAAGGGAAAGATTGCCTTGATATACAAGACAGTTGGGATTCATCAATCCACACATATAATTCCAAAAATCCAGAAAGTGGTGCCCAGCAAAAGAATTTTTAAACCATCAAAATGTTTACTGCATTAAAACCATAATTGTATTTAAAATATAGATAAAAACACACTCACATTGCTATGTGCACATAAATTGGCGCGCCACAGATGAAAAGCTTCTACTGTTCCCTAGAACAGCCTTTCTCAACCAGGATGCCTTGAGGTTTCTTCAGGGGTGCATTGCAAAATGTCTACAAATTGCCCAAAACTTGTATACAAGCCAGCGGGTGGAACAAGCCTGCCTTTTAGTTACACAAAGTCACAGGTTTTCATTGTGCACCATTACGACCTTCTAGCCACCGGTGTCCTGACAACCAATGACATCATCAGTTGATAAGGAGGATGTCAGTTTCCTGCACAGCATCCTAGTTTGACCCTCCCCTACCCCTCTCCATCAGTGCTGGAGTCACATTACCCCAGTGATGGAGAAAAACTGAGAGAAGAGAAACACTAGAATACTACTCAGTACCAGTGTGCAAAAGTGTATTTGCTTTGGAAGAATAAATCACTTCCAATGTTAGGTGTCCCACATGTGTGGATGTTGCTGCGTTATATAAAACTATTAGAATAGTTTTTCACATTTTAGAATGGGATGCCCTTTTAAAATTATGGACAAATTATAGAATGGGGTGCCTCAAGACTGTCCATAATTTTAAAGGGTGCCTCAGGACTGTTCATAATTTTAAACTGTGAAAAAAGATTGAGAAACACTGCCCTACAACCCCAGAAGAGGCACTGTGAATAGAGGCTTTAGCTTGTGGATATATGGCATTCAAAATGTGTATATCCTTCTATTGTCCACTTTAAATTTGCCAGCAAGCTTTTAGATACTAGCAGCAGCCATAGATATTGATCGACTGATTTATTTAGGATGTTCATGTTTGAATTGAAATGGTTGTGCAGGGGTATTATTGTTTACTTAATACCAGGAATTAAATTGTCACACGTATGAGAAGGAGAGTCAGTTGCTATACTGTGCTACCTTTCTAAACAGCTGAATCTGTATGATTTAATGATTGTGTTTTATCCAACACTAACAGAAATGTGTCTGTTCCAGGTCAAGCAAGGTGAGGGAGGTAGGGCAAAGGGGTAATGGCATCAAAAGTGGGGGGGTGTTGTAGGGGAGGAGGTGTAAGGTCAGGGGAAGATTGTTGTGGGTAGGGTAGTGCTACTGGATCAGTCATGAATGGGCTGAAGAAGTGTGCTAAGAAGAGGGAAGTGTTGCAAAGTGGCGAGGAAGTGGTTGCAATGTGTGTAGAGTGTGAGTGAGGGTTGCAGTGTCATGTGGTGAGATCATGTGGCCATGCCACAGAGTTGTAACAGAGGGGGCCCAGAATAGGTGGGGATAACCAGGTTCAGGACAGAGGGTTAAAAGTGGGGAAGGGGTGCAAAGTGGTAGGAGTGCAAAAAATGCGGAGAGCAGGGGTAGGTGAGTGGGAATTGTGACAGAGGAATTGCAAGGAGACATGAGACAGGAGTAGGTAGGCCTCAAAAACACATGAACACTGAAAGATGGACACAAATGAAGGATAAAGGCATATATATTAAATAATTTTTTCTCTTCAGTTTTTACAGATGAAAAAGATGGTTTTCATAGTTTTAACAGTAATATTAATGACATTTCACTGAAGATACCTCTGTGGTTGGCTGAAAACCAGGTACAAATGAGACTAGAAAAATTTAATTTGAACAAATCATCAGGTCAAGATGACTTACATCCACGAGTCCTTAGTGAACTTAGCTCAATTATAGGCAATACACTCTAATTATTAAAGACACCTTATTGACTGTAATGTTACCAACTAATTTGTGTTGAGCAAATGTGGTACCAATTTTAATATAAGGATTGAGATGAATACCAGGTCATTTCAGACCAGTCAGCCTAACATCAATAGTATGTAAGGTATTTGAGGGAAAGGTAAGAGACTCTATACAGAAATATGCCTCTGATAAAGGTATCAAAAGTGAAGTTCGGTGGATGTAGTTTACCTAGATTTTGCTAAGGCATTTGATACTGTGCTTTATAAATGCTTAATGTATAAAATAAAGTCTGTTGAATTTGATGAAATTGTATGTACATGAATAGGAACATGAAATTGTCCAGAGAATAGTGATACTCATTCCCTTTATAGTCTAAACTATTTAGTGGTGTGCTCTAGGGTTCTGTCTCAGGGCCAATGGCATTCAATTTGTTTATCACAGCAGTTCTTCAGTTAAAAAAAAAAAAAATGTAGTCAGCAGCTACAAAAACTGTAGCTGCTGACGTTTAATAAACATTCACTTGATCAGGGTTCAAGCACTGTCCTAATTCAAGCCGGTTTCTTCACCAGGCTTCAGTCCCTGGCACCGACATGTTAACTGTGGGCAGCTGGATGCACCCTGTGAATGGTTCCGCAGCTTTTTGGGATCAGTGAAGTGTCCCAGAAGACTGTGGGCAGGGAGCAGGGGAGGAGAACTTCCACTCAGATCATCTAGGCCAGGGGTGTCAAACTGGCAGCCCTCCAGCTGTTGCAAAACTACAAGTCCCATCATGGCTCTGCCTTTGGGAGTCATGCTTGTGACTGTCAGTATTGCAATGCCTTATGGGACTTCTTCTTTGGCAACAGCAAGAGGGCTACCAGTTTGATACCCATGATCTAGGTGGTCCAAGCGGAAGTGGGAGCTGGTACCTGTCAAAACCAAGTACGTGCTCCCCAAACATTTTTAAGTCCCAAATGTTGAAGAGGAGGAGGGGGGAAGAGAAGGAAGAGTGGAACTTCCCCTTTTGGGTGAAGCTCTGCTTTAATGATATAGAGGTTGGAATCAAGAGTTCAGTTTCAGTGTTTGCTTAGATATAAAATTATGCAGGGAAATAACTTTGGCACAGGATACAGCATCATTACGGTAAGACCTTGGAGGTGGGCAGTTACATGCCAGATGAAGTTCAGTATTAAAAAATGTAAAGTTATGCACTTTGGTGCAAAAAATGCACATGTAAATTACACATTAGGAGAGGCTCCCCTGGTAAAATCAATGATGGAAAAGGATTTGGGGCTACTCATAGACCATAGACTTGCCAACAGCATGCAATGCCAAGGCATGGCTGACAAAGCTAGAAAAAAACTGTCATGCATTAAAAAGGGTCTACCTCTGTACAAAACAATGGATTGAACTCATCCTGATTATGCAGTTCCATTTTAGTCTCCAATCCTTAGGAAAGATGTTGTTGAATTAGAAAGAGTTCATCAAAGGGCAACACAATTGATAAAAGATCTCAGCTATGAGGGTTGATTACACAGATTACAATTATTCACTTTGGAGAAGAGGTACTTAATATAATTACAATGTACAAATATATCAAAGATGATTCCAATAAATGTAATATACTGATTACTCTAAGGTTCCTAAAGAGGACACATGGCATGATCTGAGGTTAGAAGGAGGCTTAACCTTAGTATTGAGGAAAGGGTTCTTTACTGATAGAGCAGTAACAATTTGGAACTCCATCCCCCAGGAAGTGGTACTAGCGGAGAGTGCAGACAACTTCAAAAAAACTTTTAGATGTTCTCAGGAAGCAGAATATATAAGGCTATGATAATTGTTAGAGAATACAAACACATACACACACAGATAGGTCAAACTGGCTGAACCTGTGTCTTTTTTCCAAACTTATAAATTCTGTAACTTCTCAGGATGCACATGTGAGGCGAGGTTTATATCACCAGTGCCTCACTCAAACAGGAAGTGGAAAAACATTAATGGTAAAAAGATGAAAAGTAAAAGCAAAAAAAATATTTGTTTAACTAAAGAATGTAAGATGATTTCATACCAGCATGCTTGGTACCATGATTTCATACCAGCATGCTTGGTACCATATCTGGTATTTCATACCAGAACTGTATGCTGATGTGATTTTTACTGAAAAGGGGGAAAGGTCCACTTAAATGGCAAAAGGTAGATACACCAAATATTGATTTGGTTTAGCTTTTTTCATTTATGCACTTTGTAGACTGGTATTTAATATCAACCATCCATTGCTTTTTGAAAACATCCTCACTTTAAAGCATTTTTCACAAGTGCCCTCATTTGAACAGTACAGTATATTCAAATGTTAGTTTGTAAAATAGAAAAATCCACAGTCCCAATTATCTCCAGTGCTTGAAAAATCCAGAGTGTGTACTGTCACAACATTTTCTGAATCATCATACAATGAGTCATTTGGTATTTCTTAGACAAAAAAAGCTCACAAAATAATAACCTTGGATTATTAACCAAATATTAGCACTGGAGCCTTTTACCCTTCTTAAATCTCAGAGATTTTTTTTTTAGATGTCTCAGCATATACTTGTAGTCTACTCTAACATTATACACATCTTTCTCTAAAGGCTCAAGGTTTTTTACCTTCATGCATTCTATGGATGAAAGTAAAAAAACTTCACAGCCAGTGAGCCAACAAGGAGAGAGGGGGTGGAGACACAAATAGCAAGAAACTTGTTCTTGGGGTACTTGGCAGGAGGAAGGGGCCAGGAGCGCAGGTGGGGGACCCAAAAAGACAAGGATCGGGGCTGCTCTGTGTAAAACCATTGCACAGAGAAGGTAAGTATAACATGTTTGTCATTTTTTTCAGTTGCCTTTAATATAGTTACATAGTTGGTAAGGTTGAATAAAGACACCAGCCCATCCAGTTAAACCTGTGTGTGTGTTTTAATCTATATCATTTCCCATATCCTTGTATATTGCATTCACTAAGATGCCCATCTAAGAGTCTTTTGAAACTATTTATACTTCCCGCAGAGTTCCACATCCTTACTGCTGCAACAGTAAAGAATTACCTGTGCAGTTTAAGGTTAAACCGCTTCTCCAATGTCATTTTTTAAGCTCCCTGAAGCTGAATAGATTTCTTCCTATGTTGGGATCATCATTGAGATATGTGTATATCGTTATCATATCTCTTCTCAATCTCCTCTTAGTGAACTGGACAGCATACTCCAGATGTGGGCAAACCAGAGTTCTGTAAAGTGGTAGAATTATAGTTTTATCTCTGGAGTTAATCCCTTTTTTATGAATGCTAATATCACTTTAAGAATACTTTCAGAAATAGAAGTGGGCATAGTTTGTTTTTATCAATTAACAAATTGAAAAGCTAATGAACAGAAGAGAAATCCAAATCAGATTGATATTTGGTGTGAACACCCTTTGCCTTAAAATAGCATCAATTATTCTAGGTACACATGCACAAAGTTTTTGAAGGAACTCAGCAAATAAGTTGTTCCAAACATCTTGACTAACTAACCACAAATCCTCTGTGGATGTAGGCTGTCTAAAATCCTTAGTCTCTTCATGTAATCTGGGACAGACTCGATGATGTTAAGACCAGGGCTCTCTGGGGGGCAAACCATTACTTTCAAGACTTCTTGTTTTTCTTTATGCTGAAGATAGTTCTTATTAACATTGGCTGCATTTTTGGGGTCATTGTCCTGCTGTAGAATAAATTTGGGGCCAATCACATGCCTCCCTGAAGGTATAGACTGATGGATAAGTATCTGCCTGTATTTCTCAGCATTGAGGACACCTTTGATCCTGATGAAACTTTCAACTCTATTTTCAGAAATGCAGCTCCAAACTTGCAAGTAACCTCCACCATCAGGGCCTGTTCTACCATTAGGCGAAATAGGCTGTCCCCTAAGGCACAGCCATGGTTGACATGCTGGTTAAAATGGAAATGGTTGGGGTGCCCAGGTGAATCAAAACAGAGACACACAGGCAGAGAGATACTTCCCTCTTTCTCCTCCGCCTCCAGGAAATCAGGTGATGTTTGCCTGTTTGCTGATTGGTCAGAGCTGAGTGAGGAAGCATGGCTACCCAAGGGATGCCAGCCTGCCTTAAGCAAAGAACAAAGCAAAAGAACAAAGAAAATGGGGGACATTAAGCTTGTTTTTTGGGGAGCTTAATGTAGCTTAACGTACAAAAAAGAGCTTAAATGTTGACCAACTTCCCCCAAGCTTCACACATTAGAAGACTCTATCTATGGCAACAAATTCTGAAAATTTCAGATCATTTGGTAAATCACACCAAACGTTATTCACATTAAGCTATATTTTACAGTGCTAAAACAATTAATGTGAACAGCTTAATGTAAAAAGAGCTTAACGTACCATAATGTGCCTAAATCTCAATCAATTGACTTGAAACATTGCACAGCCCAAGCTCCCAACTTCCCAAACATGTCCTAGAAGTTTCATAGATTTCAGCATTCCACAAAAAAAATGGGAGACATTAAGATTGTTTTTTGGGGAGCTTAATGTGGCTTAACGTACAAAAAAGAGCTTAGATGTTTACCAATGTCCCCCAAACTTCACACAATAGAAGACTCTATCTATGGCAACATATTCTGAAAATTTCAGATCATTTGGTAAATCACACCAAAAGTTATTCACATTAAGCTATATTTTACAGTGCTAAAACATTTAATGTGAACAGCTTAATGTAAAAAGAGCTTAACGTACCATAATGTGCCTAAATCTCAATCAATTGACTTGAAACGTTGCACAGCCCAAGTTCTCAACACCCCCAAACATTTTCTAGAAGTTTCATGGGTTTTGATCTCCCACAAAGCAAGTGAGTGACATTAAACTTGTGTAGCCCCTACAACCTTGTGTAGTGGCCGTAACATGGGACAGCCAATGGGGGAATATTATGAGTGTGTGTTTGTAGCTCACCAGCCAATCACTGGGGATTTCTTGGCTTGTGGTGCATGCTTGGGAAGTGCATTCTTCCAAGTTCCAAATACCAGTCAGTATTGGCAAAAAACCTTCAGGCTTCTGCTAGAAAGCTGAACATGAATAGGAACTTCATCTTTCAGCATGACAACGACCCAAGCATACATCCAAATCAACAAGGAATGGCTTCACCAGAAGATGATTAAAGTTTTAGAATGGCCCAGCCAGAGCCCAGACCTGAATCTGATTGATAATCTGTGTGGTGAACTGAAGAGGGCTGTGCACATGAGATGCCTTCGCAATCTGACAGATGTGAAGAGTTTTTGCAAGGAAGAGTGGGCAAATATTGCAAAGTCAAGATGTGCCATGCTGATAGACTCATACCCAAAAAGACCAAGTGATGTAATAACATGAAAAGGTGCTTCAACAAAGTATTAGTTTAAGGGTGTGCACACTTATGCAACCATATTATTTTAGTCTTTTATTTTTACTTCCCTCTACCGAAAAGATTTCAGTATGTTTTTCAACTGAGTTGTACAGTTTATAGGTCACATTAAAGGTGGAAATTTTTCTGAAATCATTTTTCTTTGTCTCATTTTCTTACATCACAGAAACCTGAATTTTTTAATAGTGGTATGTTGACTTTTTATATCCACTGTATATATTCATGAGAATTGCTATGTGCTCAATTTTAGTACAGTCTACCTCCAGGTTTGACCTGGGGAGGTAATGCGTATGTGCGGGGAAGGTTTGACTAGGCCTCAAGCATAGAAGGGGCCTCACATGCTGATTGAGGAGGAGAATGAGAGAAGCTGGATGGCTACTGGAGGTACCTGGTACTAGAATGTACCTAAGGGGCAAGTCTGTCTGACCTATTGAAGATCACATGACTATCCATATTTAGCTGTTCCTCTAATAACCAGTGCCGGCTTGTGCTCCTATTGATTCTGCACTGTGAAATACTGAAAGGGTCTGGTGAGTCTGGAGTTCTTTTCTAATATAGTTTTGACATGAATGTTTTAAACCCTATGTCCTATCTCCCAGTTATGAAGTTCCCCAATAAAGAATTCAAAGATGTACTTAAACTGACTGGCACCTAACTTTTCTTTGATTGCACATCCCTTCACTGGCCTAGGATCTGCACGAAAACAAAATTTCAGCCTTCCCTGCCTTTGAGGGTCCACGCTACGCCTCTGGGGGTCAGGGGGGTGCTGTACTTATTTTTAGGTGAACAAATTGTGGCTTAAAGTACAAAAGAGAGCTTGGATGTTATCCAATTTCCTCAAAATGTATACAATAGAAGACTCTATGCCAACATATTATAAAAATCTCAGGTTGTTTGGTAAAACAGACTAAAGATTATTAACATTTAAAGGAGAACTGTGGGCAAAAACTTTTTTTTACATGTTCTTGTTGCTTATCTCCTGCCTTCCCTGAATATGTAATCCATATTCTTGTTATCTGAGTAGTTGTTCTGAAATAGCCTGGGTATTTTTAAATCAAACCCTTAATTCCCATTGGTTTCCTTCTAGTAAGACCGATCACTGCTATGCCTCCTATTCCCACAGACACTGGTCTTGGTACTTCTTATCTGTAGTTCTGTTCTCCAGCAAGCAGGGATATATTTCCATCCCTGCTTGTTGCAGTGGACGGACCAGGATACACAGACTGCCGGTCTGTACTGTCCATGGAGGTGGTGTCCTAGGAATGACAGCCCCCCTGGGCTGCTATGAAGGCTGCATCCAAGGGAGTCTGTAACCCATGCTGCCTGCACATTGGGGTAGCATAACAGCTGGCTCAGAATCCTCTGTTTGCTGTACCATTCGAAGACCAGCGTTCGGAAGACCAGCTTTCCGGTTCTGGTAGCCGCTGCCCAATGTCCCCCAGTGAAATCCCTGGTTGCTAGGACCGCCTGGTATCTAGCAACCAGTGATGTATATGCAAAGCCACAGAATTCACAGCCAGGAGGCTCCAACTTTATTCTACTGAGCTGCTCCACCTCTTCCATTGTCCGCCCTGCTTACCATGCCTATGGAAGAGTCTGAGAGCTGTGAGTGATTAGGGGAGCCAGGAATAGAGAGACAGAGGATGGCATTCTGTGCTGGAGGAACAAGAGAGTGTAACTAGAGATGGGGGGGGGCAGCCTGAGCAGAGCAAGCAGCTGGAGAAAGCAGCTGAACATCCTTCACTGGCAGACCTGAAATATCCTCCGTGAAAATTCTGCCTCCGCTGCTGCTCTGCACCAACAACCCTTTTCTGCCTTTACTGACAACTGAGAGTACAGGAAAGGCTGACAGACTTTAGTGATCACTTTGCTTCATCTCCTTGTGCTGTGAGCTGAGCAATTAGAGCCAGTCAAGCCTTGATATGTAGTGGCATTGAGAGTCCCCCCCCCCCCCCCACCTCCTTCTTTCTCTCTCCCTCTCTGAATAACTTTTGGCATGTTTTATGAAACAACCTGAAATTTTCACAATTTGTTGGTACATGTAGAACAGGCTTCACTAAATGGCGGACTGCAGTCCGTACACAGACCAAGTTCAGTACGGACCTCAGCCGCACCACCCAGCAGCCTGAGCGGACGCCTTTCCTCCCACCACTGCAGATGTTAAGGATTACTGTCCTGCAGAGGGTGGGAGAAATGGCAAGGTGGACGGGGACCTGGACCCCCCCATGCACCCGCCCACCGCAGCAGAGCGGGCGGAAGGAATGAAAGGTCTACAGGGGGAACAGCAGTTGCCCTCCCCCTGAATACACTTGTCGCCACTGAACCCACAGCAAGGAGGACCCAAATCCCCTCCCCCCACATTCACTCACCTGCCACTGCTGTTGAAGTCACAGCAGAGTGGGCTGGAGAAAAGTAAGGTCTACAGGAGTATGCTCAACCTCTTCCCCCCAATGCACTCATCCACCACTGAACCCACAGTAAGGAGGAGGGCGGGAGGCACGGAGCCTAGTGGCAGCAGGTGTGTGCACCCAGAAGAGGAGTCTACCCTGCCACTCTCCCCGCCCTCCACAACACTGAGTTAAGCTAGGGGAAGATTATGGGGGGGCTGTGATGTCAGAGAGGGAGCTGTGATATGGGGGGCTGGGAAGTGAGAGGGGGGAGCTGTGAGGGGTGAGCTCGGAGATGAGTGGCTGTGAGAGAGGGGAATTGTAATACTTGGGGAGCTGTGAAGTGATAGGGAGAATCTGTAATATGGGGGCTGTGATATGGGGGGCTGTGATGTGATATAGGGGGCTGTGATGTGAGAATGGGGAGCTGTGATATAAGGGGCTGTGATGAGAATGGGGGGGGGGGCGCTGTGATATGAAGGTTTGTGAGAGGGGGGCAATAATGTGAGAGGGAGAAGCTGTGGTATGGAGGGCTGTGATGTGAGAAGGGGAAGCTGTGATGCGGGAGGGGGAGCTGTGATATGCCGGGCTGTGATGTGAGAAGGGGGAGCTTTGATGCGAGATGTGGAGCTGTGATATGGCAGGCTGTGATGTAAGATGGGGGAGCTGTATTATGGGCAGGCTGTGATGTGATATGGGTGGCTGTAATGTGAAAGAGGGGCTATGATATGAAGGGTTTGTGATGTGAGGAGGAGGGCTGTGATGTCAAGAGGGGGTGAGCTGTAATGTGGGGGGTTGTGATTGCAAAGGCGACTGTGATGTGAGGGAAGGGTTTATGATTGCAAGGGGGATGTGATGTAAGCGTGGCTGTAATGTTGGGGGCTCTGATGTGAAAGGGAGCTGTGATGTAAAGAGGGGTGTGATTGGAAAAGGGGGACTGAGGACATTATTTGAAAAGGTGCTGTGACGTTAAAGACCTGAGTCATAGAAGAAAAATGAGATTCGGACCTCTGCAATAAGAAAGTATTAAAAACTGTACCTCCATGAATTTTAATTCAGTACCCGTGATGTAGATTCTTCTATTTTGTGAAGTTTGGGGGAAATTGGTAAACATCTAAGCTCTTTTTTTGGATGTTAAGCCACATTAAGCCCCCCAAAAAACAAGCTTAATCTCCCCCATTTTCTTTGTGAAAGGCATAAATCTATGAAACTTCTAGGACATGTTTGGGAAGTTGAGAACTTGAGCTGTGCAAAGTTTCAAGTCAATTGATTGAGATTGAGGCACATTATGGTACGTTAAGCTCTTTTTACATTAAGCTGTTCACGTTAAATGACATTTTCAGAATATGTTGCCATAGATAGAGTCTTCTAATGTGTCTTCTAATGTGTGAAGTTTGGGGGAAATTGGTCAACATCTAAGCTCTTTTTTGTACGTTAATCTACATTAAGCTCCCCAAAAAACAAGCTTAATGTCCCCCATTTTCTTTGTGGAAAGCAGAAATCTATGAAACGTCTAGGAAATGTTTGGGGTGCTGAGAACTTGGGCTGTGCAAAGTTTCAAGTCAATTGATTGAGATTCAGACACATTATGGTACATTAAGCTCTTTTTACATTAAGCTGTTCACATTAAATGTTTTAGCACTGTAAAATATAGCTTAATGTGAACAACTTTTGGTGTGATTTACCAAATGATCTGAAATTTTCAGAATATATTGCCATAGATAGAGTCTTCTATTGTGTGAAGTTTGGAGGAAATTGGTAAACATCTAAGCTCTTTTTTGTACGTTAAGCCACATTAAGCTCCCCAAAAAACAAGCTTAATGTCCCCCATTTTCTTTGTGGAAGGCTGACATCTATGAAACTTCCAGGAAATGTTTGGGGTGCTGAGAACTTGGGCTGTGCGAAGTTTCAAGTCAATTGATTGAGATTTATGTAGTTTATTACACATTAAGCTACATTAAGCCATTTTCACATTAAATGTTTGAGTCTGTCCCCTCTACCAAATCTGTCAGTGCTTCATAGGCTTTTCAGAATCAGGCATCTGTTTCCCAGATATACATGGTTGCCAGCTTCTATTGATGCATTCATAAGTTTTACACAGTGGATATTCAAGCCTCTTCTGTTGCAGGTTTCATATGTAGTGTTTACCCCCAAAGGGAGACCCTGGATGTATTGAGTTCTCTGTTCTTGTGCCTTGACTCTGCGAACAGCTCTGTCCTCTCTGACACACCTGGCTGGGTAGAGGCTTGCTGAAAACTCTTATGCATGCACAAAAATCAATATCTTGCACACAACTTTGCAAAGGCACCAGAAATTGACACCAAACTGACTGCAAGTAGAGTATATTCATCACAAGCTAATAAATATGTAAACCTTACCTTTCATATCCCTGATATGTACTTGCTGTACCATGTATATGTATGAAAAAGTATCCTATTCTTCTTGTGTTGCGTCCATTGTGTGCAATCCCTGGTGTTCCTGCCAGTCCCTTTGCTTTCCTATTAAAAACTTACCACACTAGGCATGAGAGCACAGCATGGTCAGTTTTCTACCAGTGCTGGATCTCAGCCTTCTGTCCTCTAATGATCAAACTTCTTCTGACACGTCTTCCTCCCTGCACAGACATTCACTGGGAAGACCGCCGTGCTGCTGTTTCAACTCCATGAGCTCTTTATGCAGCTTAGAAGAGAGAGTATGTGGTCATGTATAAAATGGGGAACAAATGATAATAAAACGTTTTTACAGTATATGTAAAAAATGTTTTCCTTACATTTTTATTTTAAACTGAATGTGTTGTTTTACAAGGTGAGGGTTTACATACAGTATACTTTAAGGGTGAACAACTATTCAATGATGACTCAATAAGTGAAAGAAAACGTTATTACTCTAAATGCATTAACAGAAGCATTAGGTTAGATCATTTCACAACTGGTAGTAACACCACAGGAGTATTTCAGACAAAGAATGACAGCAGCAATAAACAGTATCAAAGTTGATAAGATGATGGTTGGACAATTAACCCGTCTGGTAGCAATCTGTGAAAGCTCCAAAAGCGCATTTTGTATTTAACCTGCAAAGGATATTTTTGGATAGGGAAAAATCCATGGGTGATCACCATGACAGCAGTTAGTAGTTAATAGACTTTTTGCTTTCAACACTCTGCTGGCTGTTTGGTGGGGACCGAACTTTGAAATTAAAAATTAACTACATGAATACAGCGTGCTATTGTTTGTTGGCATGTTGGTGTTGGGAATGGCTACAGATTTCAGACCCACCATTCTGCCTGAATGCTTGAAGGTAGCATGTTTGAGGCACAATGACTAAGGAGTGCCTGGTTTTCACAAGAGAACCTAGCAAGAAGTAGTAGGTTTTGCTGCTCTCAGGTTCTGGCACCCAGGCACACCTGTGCAGGCTACAGTAGACCCCATTTAGAGAGGAACAGGAATCAAGAGTTTAGGAGAGCACAAGAATGCTGGACTCACATAATTGTCTAGAGTGCACGGTTATCTAGAAGAACTGAGGTGTTGAAATTACAAGAAGGCAGGAGTGTGAAGCTTCTTGCAGCACCAGAATGCTGAATGCACAGGAATGCAAGAGTGCAAGAGTATCTAAAAGTACTGAGTGGTTGAAATGATAGGAAAGCAAGAGTGCAGAAGTTTCTTGCAGCACTGAGCTTCTGAACCCACAAGAAGGCAGGAGTGCAGGGTTATCTATAAGCACAGGGAACACAGGGAGAAAGACATGAGGACTTGAAACATTGTAGTGCTGGGAGCATAGGTACACATGTGGGAAGGTGCAGTGTGGTGTGGCATGGTGCGACAGCAGTAAATACTCAAGTTGCAGGAAACAGAACGTGTATTAAATTTAGGAATTTAACTTCACAAACAGCCCAGTGGGAAGGCATACAACCAGGAACACTCAACAGGGTGTAGCAGTGATGTGTAGAGTAGGTCTCGGATGTGGAGGTGCACAGCAGTTGATTTGTTACAGCTGGTTGTTCAGAGCTTGTAAACTGTCTAATTGGTAATTGACTTAAAGTCTAAAAGGTTACTAATCCCTGTCTAAGTGCAACATTAACATTAGACGACCTTAGTTTGAGCAGACACAAAGGGGTTGATTTACTAAAACTGGAAAGAACAAAATCTGGTGCAGCTCTGCATAGAAACCAATCAGCTTCCAGTTTTTATGTCAAAGCCTAATTGAACAAGCTAAAGTTAGAAGCTGATTGGCTACCATGCACAGCTGCACCAGATTTTGCACTATCCAGTTTTAGTAAATCAACCCCAAAGCATCATGACAGCAATATTTTCACAAATTTGTAAATGCTAAAATTCCAAATGATGCTACGCACACTTATCGGGATGTTTGATGCAATATTTTGAAAATATTATTTACATTAATCTTCCATTGTATAATGTATATATGAATATATTAAAATATTTAGTGTATATAATGTATCATATAATATGTAGGGCTAATAAGGAAATTGAAGATAGAGAGGAAGGAATAGAGTGATGAGAGTGTTGGTGTAAACTGCTCCTACTTGATGTGGATAATGTCAGAAAGGTGCTTTCCTGGCTGTGGTACTCTTTTTTGGTCTCTGTTTTGCTGATGTTTTCTTGGCTTAAAGTGGTTGAAAACCCTTTCATATACCCAATAAACTGACAAGTACCAGGTGACACACAGAGATGAAACAAAACATTGGTTGTACATGTTTATCTTGAACACTCTCTTCTCTACAGCCTTCCAAAACACACATTTTACACAGCATCTCACAGCCCTGAAAAGCAGAGGGCTGGCATTTGAAGTCTCATACTACAGAGCACAGTGAAGAGAGCTCTGGTCCTCAGTTAGAGAGAAAGGACAAAGCCCCATCTCACAATACAAGGGAACATGTACCGCCATGGCTGTAAATCACAGACTGTATGCTGGAGCTCTCCTCCCCTGTCACCAATTATCTTTTGGAGTCTGAAAAGCTGTCAGAAATAACTCATGCAGGTAAGAGGAAGAAGGCAACAGAGAGAAATTGCACTCTGTGTGATAGAGATAAGTACACAGTATAGAAGAATGTGCTTTGTTTATATTTCATGGCTCAAGTTTGCAACCACTTTACCTATACAGCATATATTTATTTTCCTGTTACCAGGGCTTTTTGAGCTGAGAAGTAGTTTCTTGTTTTTTGGGGGTTTTTTTGTGGATGTGGATCTGTTTGCTGATTATATGTTGAGTTAAATAAACGGTTAAGTTGTTTCAAAAAGCCAGTGTCCTAAGATCCTCACAACTGTGGAGGATGCATGCGCTTAAATAAGATAATACACTTTTAAAGGTGTCTACCCTCTTTGAACTAGAAATAGAGGAATTATTGAAATATTTGGTAGCAGGCTAATGTGGAACAACATCTGGCCAATGTGTCTTTCAAGCAAATGAATGCAGATACCCAGATAGCCATCATGCAAATGACCACAGCAGCACAAATAAAAACTATGACTAAGGCCCCTTTCACTCTCAGTGGGGGATCTGCCCGCTAATCCCCCACTGAGCAGAGCGGGCAGATGACAGGTCCATGTCAGTTCAGTTTATGCAGAGCGGACAGGGACGCAGCTCACTTTGCTCTATTGGCTGTCAGATGTAAACGGAAAGACTGTCTCCTTACACCCAACTGTCTTTTGATCTAATCCGCTAGACAGAAGGGGAACTGATCCCTTTTCTATTTTACTGGATCAGATTTGAGGTAGACAGGTTGTTTCTTTCCCTTATAATGGCTGAACTAGATGGAAATGTGTCTTTTTTTCAACCGGACTAACTATGTAACTATGTAACACCCGCAGTTCCATAGAGGTGAATGTACGGTCTGATAAGACCGATTGTGTGAAAGGAGCCTATGGCAGTACAATTACTTTATCAAATTCGTGAACTGATGGTTGTTGACTCTATTTTTTTAACAAAACTTGACATCTACAGATGACATGGAGGCACAGTTTGAGAGAACAACAGAGTGCAAAGGGTTAGCCCCAAGACAAATGGATTGGCCTAATTGCTCCTTTCTTATTTGGGAACCTCCAAAAGGCACTCATGAAGATGCTAGAGTCCATGGAGTTAATTTACTAAAGGGAAATAGAATGTGCACTTTTAAAAGTGCAGTTGCACTCTGCAAGGCCAGTTGCTCCAGAGCTTAGTACATGAGCTGAAGTTCTGCTTATTTCCATCATCAAATCATGTGCAAGCAAAACTGTAATTTTTTTATTTTCCTTGCATGTGATTGGGTATTCTTTGCAAAGTGAGGCTTTACTTAAAATACTAAGCTCTGGAGCAACTGCACTTTGCAAAGTGCACAGTCGATTTGCCTTTAGTAAATCAACCCCTATGACTGCCTGAAACTGGGGATTCTAACCCATCTGGAAGAGATAACCACTATCAGAGCACATTGGGTAAAAACTATTCCAGCTACTTATCAGATCAGCTATCACAGTTACAAATGCACAATCTGATACAGTTTGTTATTAAGTGACTACAGCCCAAGATTTTAACAGGACCCCAAATAATGGAGAGGATCATGTTGGATCAGTACCTTCGGTCACTGTTGGCTGACCTGCAAGTTATGGGGACCCAAAAACCTGCTACTCAACTGGCTCAGAGAATTAAAAGATACATATCAACTGAGGAACTGCTGACCCCCTCCAGACATAAAGAGCTTGCCTCCACATATGGGGAAAAATTATTCCTTTTGAAAAAACACAGTACAGAACCCTGGAATCAGCCTAAAGGAATCCAGTGAAGCATCAGTCCCAACTCCAATAGCGAGGCTACCAGGATCCTCAGTACCCCAGAAGATTGGCATCATACAATGCTGAAGGTCTCATAACTGGAGACATACTTGGGTGCAATGTCCATGGCAAAATGAGATAAAAAATGGGACTCAGCAAGCGCTTATTAAATAGCAGCTGAACACTAAAAGGAAACCATAAACCTTCTAAAATCAAAATAATAAAAACATAGCGCAGCGCTAAAAACGATAAATGACTTAAACGTATAAAATAAACGTATAAAGCTGCTATTATAAACGTATATCTGTAAGAAATGCAGTGCTGAAAACCAATAAAACTTCAAAAACGTGTATCATCAGCAATTTTACCATATAACGGACCACGTAGTGCAGTGTTGCATATGATAATGGGAATTAATGCCCCAAAAAAATATCAAGATAGTATAATCACCCAAAAAGGGACTGTACACAATCTTATAATGATAAGTGATGATAAATAGCTCAATATTGATGAAAATAATCAGGGTATGGGGACTTTAAATATCCCAGCGTGAACGTATAATCCGGTGACGTGCGGTGAATAGTAAAATTGCACACTCACCAGAAGCACAATTTTACATGCGCGTTTGTTAAATGTATCAGCCAGAGGTCCCCTCTGTGGTGCAATGGGATGCAATCTGGTATGAAAGACCTCCTCTGTAGATCTGGGCGGTTTGTTGTCAATCGGAAGTCCCCTTAAAGGTTAGCTGTGGTGGGGTCTAGTAACAGGTCTCTCTCCTCTGGGCCCTGGGATGTTCACCTGGAATTCTGGGGAGGGTTAAATGCTCGATGCAGAGCAAAAAATATAGATGCCCATAGTGTATATTTTTTTAAAAATGTATTAAATTACTGGTATTATAATGAATAAAATAGAACACACTATAAAATATCCTCAGTGAATGGATGTAGATAAAAGCATTGAAATCCTCAAGAATCAAATGAATTGATTATAGTCTCATTTCCATTATCATATGCAGCACTGCACTACGTGGTCCTTTATGTGGTAAAACTGCTGATGATACACGTTTTTGAAGTTTTATTTGTTTTCAGCACTGCATTTCTTACGGATATGCGTTTATAGTAGCAATCTTATACGTTTATTTTATACGTCCATGGCAAAATGAGCATATGCAATGTGTGGCTCTTTGCAGGCTTTCTTATTTTGCACATGAATCTGTAGATAGTTATATCAGACCTCTAAAAGTCAGCGGATGTTGTTATAAAAATGCCAGATGATGATATATGACATGAAACATGAGGAAGGATCTCCTCATCCAGCTAAAAAAGGGAAGGATGATGTTACCTGGGAAAATAATTTTGAAACTGAGCTACTCTCCCAGGGGGGAGACTACCCTGTTACTGGTGAACTGCTTCAAATGTTTACAAGCGCAGGTTTTTTCCAGGGAAATTTTTACTGACCAAGGCACTTTTTTCATGTCTAAGAGAATGACAGAGGTGTGCAAGGTGATCTTTTCATCAGCAGACAGATGGCCAAGTTGAATGTTTCCATCAAACCATGCTGAGTTGGGTACTGCAAAAAGATGGAAAAAATAGTGTCTACCTTTTTGCAAGTACACTTGTATGCCATTCATGAAGTGCCCCAAGCCTCCACGGGTTTCTCATTGAATTTAAATATGGACAGAGACCATGGGAAACCCTGCTTGGCCTACTCAAAGAATAGGAAAGTGAGTCCAACCCTCTGTTCTAAAATACAGTATGTTTCCAAAATGTAAGAAGGATGTGATGCCTCTGATCATGGAATATTTGCAAAGTTCCCAGGAGTCACAACACTGAGTTTATAATAGGTTGGCTCAAGTAAGGAACTTCACATTAGGGGATCAAGTGGTCTTCCTGTCCCCACAGAAAGTAAGTTCCTGGCCAGGTGATAAGGTCTATTTGAGATTGTGGTTAACGTGGAGGTAGTTTATTACAGGGTTCACCAATCAGACAAAGGAAACCTACCCAGCTCTGTCATGTAACTTTGCTGAAGCCATGGAGAAACAAAGAATCAGTGACTTCTTTGATGAATGAGAGACTTGAGCTCCAGGTTGGCGTGGACAGTGTGCAGATGGCAACTACAATGTAAAAAGCCTGAGCCCAGAATTTCTGCAAAGGAACAAAGGGATTTTCTATGATTTAAGCTGGCCATACATGGATCGCAATTCGGCCAGTTCAACAAGGACCCGATGAATTTCCATCCATATATGGGCAGGGTGGTTATACAGAAGTGGATCTGCCAATCGACTGCTGTGCATCAGTCATGATGGATATTCCACTTTCAAGCAGTGCTCCAGGCTATAGCCAGCAATAAGGATCAGTATATTCAGATGACGGGGAAGTCTCCCCACTTTTAGAATAAAATAGCTTAGCGGTGAGGATTCCCGCATCCACATCAAGTGATGGAGGAAGAAGGAATTTTATATTTTTTTTGTTCAACCCACTGTTTAAAAAAAAAACTGACTCATATATTGGCTGCCTTAAATGACTTTCACACTGCTCTGTATGAAAAATGCATATGCATTGTCCAGCTTTGCGTTAAATTTAACACAATGCATTATGCATTTTTGATGTGTTTTGCTGCATTTGCATTACATTTTCCTCTTATCAATTCCCAGTATTCTAATGTGGTTTTCATGTGGTTTCCAGTGGACTATTAATGTGATCTTGATGAGAATTCCAATTAGACTTTAGAAGTTCTCACAGAGTTGCATAGCAAGCGAAATCACGTTACATTCCGACATCAGCGCAATTTCAGTCCCATAGACTTCTATGTCACATGTTCTATTTCACAGAAGTCACATTAGCATAGATAAGAAAAATTCCTATGCAACTTTGATGGATCCGTGTTTTTTTTTAAAAGCTCACCTCTCCTCCCTCACCCTTGCTGCCTAAAACCTAGATTCACACTGGAGCGGTTTTGATCCTTTGATTGATCAACCCTTCCTTCAATCAATCAATCCTTCCTTTGATTGATTGAAGGAAGGATCAATCCTTTCTTCAATCGCTTGATCCTTCCTTTGATCGATTTAAGGATTGATTGATTGATTGAATGAAGGGTCGATCAGTCAGTTTGAAGGAAGTGCTGATCAATTGAAGGAAGGGTCAATTGATCAATTGAAGGAAGGTTCCAGAATTGCAGCTGTATCAAAATCGATGGATGAAGGATGACCAGGGAGGAGAGGTGAGGGTTAAAAAAACATTGAATCCATCAAAGTCATCATAGGAATGCTCCTTATCTATGCAGATAATATTGAAGTCTGTGGGGCTGAAATTGCACTGAAGTAAACATTTTTCAAAATCGCAGTGTGCTGAAGTGATCAGATGAGCACCATTGAATATAATGTGATTTCCCTTGTCATGCAATTCTGTAAACTGGGGCTTGAGAACTTACCACAGGTGTGTGTCAGGGCCTGGACTTGAACCTGGGACTTCTACTGTGTCAGGCAGTAACTCTACTCACTGAGCTACCTGGGATGCTGGACAACACTTTGCCTCATCTATTGGATAATCCTGCCTTGTGCCTTGTTTGCTCTTGAACCTTGAACTCCTTGCTCCTCCCATGAACTTCCTATATAAGCCATGTCCTTGGACTTCCTCCTTGCCAGATTATTGTGCCTTTCCAGCCAATATCCTGCTACTGTTCCTGCTGCTGTCTACACCTCCGCTACTGACCTTTGGCTTGTTCCTGACCACGATTGATCTGCTACCATTTGTGACCGACCCTTGGCTTGTGACCGACTCTGCTTTCGTCTGATCCCTAACCTGTTGATCCGCTATTGGTTCCCAGTCTGCTCATTCCCTGGTGGGGTGATCCTGAGATCTGCGACCTGGTATTAACACGCAGCCCAATCCATCTCCACCATTAGGAGCTCTGGTGAATACCGGTTAATACTTAGACCCCGCACCTCAGGTGAGCCTGCGTCATTCCCAGGGGGATCCGCTGGTGTACCTATCCTGCTGGTTCCAGGTAAGCCTTTTACTGCTATAGCAACTGGTCTCTGAACCTGACCTTTCACCGTGACAGTGTGTTACATTTTATATGTGTTTTGCATGCATTTTTGATGTGGTTTCCATTTAAAGAGAAGTATGGGATTGTTTTTTCCCCTAGTTATACTTACCTAGGTAGAAGCAGCATCAGTCTACAAGCCGGCTACAAGTGTGAGAACTCAGCGATCACATGACTCACTAACATTTCGAAAGTCAAACGATCAAGTGTATCAAACTTTTTGAACAATTTTCTAACTGTGTATGGCCAGCATTGGACACCCTGAGGAGGGAAAAATTTACCATGAGCCCCGAATAATCAACCATAGAAAGAGAGAAAGCAAACTACCTTGAGTACATCATGGGACTAGGGCTAGTAAAACCACAAATCAGCCAGACAGTTAAAGCAGAACTCCGGGCAAAAACGTATTAACATGTCCTTTTTGATGATTTTCTTCCTTCACTTAATATATCATCCATCTTTTTGTTAACTCAGTACTTGCTCTGAAATAGGTTAATGATTTTCAGATAAAACTGTTAATCCCCTGTGGTTTCCTTTTTGTAAGACCAATGGCTGCTATTCCTCCTATTCCCCCAGCCACCAATCTTGGCACTTCCCATCTGTAGTTCTATCTACAGAAAGCAGGGATATACTTCCGCCCCTGCTTGCTGTAGTGGCCCGATCGCAACTCTCAGACTCCCGGTCTGTACCGTTCATGGAAGCAGGATGCTTTGGGTCTGTCCAGCCTCCCATATCCAGTGGCTCAGTGTTGCAAGTAAAAAACACCAAATGCTGTCCTTCTCCTCTTGCAGCAGCCACTTCTACTCTTCCCATCCACCGCTAATTATCCAAAGTTACATATCTTCTTTCCACAACTCTCCCCTCCAGTATTATCTGTCCCAGTGCTATCAACCCAGTCTCGGGAGCCAGTACCTCCCACCGTCCATGCTGCTATGTGAGACAGGCAGAGCAGTGAGTGCATGTGTCCGTGCTGTCCGCTAATAATGGTGTCGGCTGCTATAAGGAGTATGGGTAGTGAGCCTTAGAAGGCAGTATGCAGCGTGGGAAGTTACAGCTGTGGAGAGGAGGAAAGAGGAGCTGCTGGGTTAAGAGGTGACAGCTGTGTATTTTGGGATGTTTCTAGTTGCTGGGGTGACAACTGTGAATGAGTGCGAGGATGGTGCCACCTGAGGGCTGTGGATAGCCGGGGTATGGTTGCTGAGCCTCATCAGTGTATGTTCATTTGTGCCCATCAGTGCAGCCTCATCACTGCACCTTCATCAGTGCCCATCAGTGCAGCGTATCAGTGCAGCCTTATCAGTGTACTTTCACCATTGCCCATCAGTTTACCTTCATCAGTGTCCAATCAGTGCAGACTTATCAGTGCAGCCTTGTCAGTGCAGCCTTATCAGCGCCCATCAACTCTATTCTGACTCATATTGTTGTGATAGCGATTTATCCCTTGTGAGACCTCTCTGCCTAGCCTGTATAAGCAGATATAATCACTGTGGGCAATCCTTATCAGATAGCTTGAACTCACCAATACTGTGTTCATCCAGAAGTTGCTTTATTCTGTACATGTGAAACAGGATACAGCAGAATGAATGGTTTCCAGTATTATGCGGTCAAAAGATGATACTTTCTGTAGCATACTATGCAGAATACATGTGTCCCAGTTACATGTGGACTGTTAGCTGCCTCCATGACACAGGAAGTGCTGAACTCAAGAAGAAGGGAGGAGCTTCATATACAAAGGAATTGTGTCATAGATCTCAGGGAGGCAATATAAAACAAATGCATTACCAAATAAGACCACTGGATGGCAGCATAACTAACTATAGAAATGTCCATAGGAAATGGTACAAAAAATAAACTATATGAATTCTCATGTACATTAACATAAATATTAACTGTGTAACAGCATACTCCCCGTCTGGCATTGTAAATGTCACTATTTAAACCATAACGGTAGTTATACAATTGCAAATAAACAACAGCGCAATTTGCTTGATGTCTTGAAGACCTGAAAGACATAAAAAAGAGAACATGCATATAGTGCAACAATTATAATGTAAGGCTTCAAGTTGTATCAATTAAAGTTCAAGACACTTCCTTCTTGAAGTCACAGGTTGGATCCAGCAGCATACGCAAGCAAGTTCATTCTCCAAAGGGCAAGAGCAGAACAAGTTCCGTGATAGGTCTGCTGAAAGTCTTTACAGTCCCTTGTCTTGCAACTTTCACCTCCACCTTGCGTACCTTGCCGTCATCACTAGGAATGCTCTTTACAATGAGTCCCATAGGCCACTCCATTCTTTCAGCTTGCTGGTCCTTCAGCAGAACGAGATCTCCAACTTTAATGTTAGGGTTCAGGCGTTGCCATTTTCTGCGTCCTTGCAGAGTAGAAATATACTCCATTCTCCAATGATTCCAGAAGCAGTTTGAGAGGTGTTGTACTCGCTTCCACTGGTCATAGCACAGATTTCCTGCTTTAAAGTTTCCAGGTGGAACAGGAACGGACCCAAGCTTCTGGGTAAGTAGAGTAGCTGGGGTAAGGATAGTTGGGGTCTCTGGATCTGTAGAAACTGGAACAAGTGGTCTTGAATTGATTATGGCAGATGCTTCTGAGAAGATGTGAAGCTCTTTTCCCTGACTTGTAGCAAGGGAAGCTGAGGTGTAACAGTGTGGTATACTGATTCCATCTAAGGCATATAGAGATTGTTTCCAGGACTCCCACTTTGGAAGCTTGTCTGTAGGCAGCGGAGCATCCCAATCTTTAATAGACTCTGAGAACTGTCTAAGTAAGGCTTTACCTTGTATGGTGATGGGAGCCACAAATCCCAATGGATCGTATAAGCTGTTCACCACAGACAGAACACCACGCTTGGTAAATGGTTTGTCTGCAGAGCCGACTTGAAAGCCGAAGGTATCTTTTAATAAGTCCCACCGTAGCCCCAGACTTCTCTGTACAGGAGGCATGTCCTTCCCAAGATTTAAATCTTTAAACCCAGCGGCATGATCGCCAGGTTGAAAGGCTTTCATAACAGCGACACTGTTCGAGGCAATCTTGTGTAGTCTGATGTTAGCCTCGGAAAGCATACCTTGTGTCCTTTGGAGCAGGTCTATGGCTTCTTCGTCTGTAGGTAAAGATTTAAGTCCATCGTCAACATAAAAGTCTTTCTCAACGAAGTGTCGAGCATCCGCACCATACTCCTTTTCTCCATCAAGGGCAGTCCTTCGTAAACCATATGTTGCAACAGCGGGTGAGGGACTATTTCCAAAAACATGTACCTTAATGCGGTATTCAATTATCTCATTGTCCATGTTGTTACGGTGCCACAGAAACCTTAGGAGGTTCCTATGGTCTTCACGTACAATGAAACATTTGCTCAATATCAGCAGTTATGGCAACTGGTTCTCTTCTAAATCTCATAAGTATACCTACAAGGTTGGTTAGATTCGGGCCAGTGAGAAGAACATCGTTCAGGGATACGCCTTGATGCTTGGCACTGGAGTCAAATACTACCCTGATTTGTTTTGGCTTACGTGGATGATACACTCCAAAGAAAGGCAGGTACCAGCACTCATCGTGTCTTTGAAGTGGTGGCGCTGGTTCGGCGTGATCTTGTCAAAGATCCTTTTCATAAAAGCGATGAAATGTTCCTTCATTTCAGGCCTGTTCTTTAGTGTTTGTTGAAGTGAGTTGAATCTGGATACAGCCTGTTCACGATTGGTTGGGAGTGTGGCCCTTGCAGCACGAAGAGGTAATGGTGCGATCCAGCTGTTAGACTCATCCTGGAAGAATTCTTCGTCCATTATTTTGATGAACTCTCTATCTTCGACTGACAAGGCTATTTTGTTGTCATCATTTATAGTACAAAACACTGTGGTACCTAGGTTTTCATCACAAAGAACAAGAGTAACATCAGGTACTTGGATGATGTCAAGAGGCTTCTCCTTTACTTCATAATGGTGAGGGCACTGTTTGAAGTGGGATGCACGTCCATTTCCCAACATGTAAGTTTTGAAGGAGTGGATCTCAGATGACGTTCTGTCCAGGCATACATCGCCCACTATTACCCAGCCTAGGTCAAGTCTTTGTGCATAAGGGGCATTGTTAGGTCCATCGCATTGGTCGCGTACTTTATGTACTCTGAGAATGTCTCTTCCTAGCAGGACCAAGATTTCAGCACTCTTGTCCATCGCCGGAATCTCATCAGCAAGGTGCCTTAAGTGAGGATGATGATATGCAGCTTCTGGAGTAGGAATCTCTTCTCTTCATCTGGTATCTGATCACACTCAACTAATGTTGGGAGGGGTATGCCTTCTCCATCCTTGATATGAGAGACCATGAATCCATCGACCCTTCTGACAAAGGTCTCTACACGACCAGAACAGGTTCTGAGAGTATACGGTGTGGCGTGACCTTCTAATCTAAAGATCTCAAAGAATTTAGGCTTAACCAGGGATCTGTTGCTCTGTTCATCTATTATGGCATACATCCTAGCAGCTTCCTCAGGATGATCCTTTGGGTATATCTTGACTAGGCATATCTTGGCACAGCATTTGTGATCCAGTCCCTCTCCACAGACTTCTGTGCATGAAGAAGAAACATTACTTTTGGCTAGAGCATGACTTTGTTGCTCCCCGCCATAATTTGAGACAGGGGTTGAGGTAGGTAGCTGCTGTGGGTTGTCTGGAAGTGGAGTAGGATGCATGGCTGTAACATGTCTGTCGCTACCGCATTCTGTGCACTTGATGACAACTTTACAGTCTTTAGCAAAGTGGTTATAAGAAGCACAGCACTTGTAGCATATTCCAAGTTTCTGGAGAATCTCCCTGCGCTCTTGTAAAGTCTTTGCCCTAAGCCCACGACATTTCTTAAGAGGGTGAGGCTTCTTGTGAATAGGACACTGACGATTAGGGTCTTTATCTCTGGCATCCACAATGCCTTGGTCAGTAGGCATGGTTGTGGAGGGTAAGATGTCTGTCCTTTTAACAGATATTGCTCTAGTACAGTCTCTACGTTTAGCTGCTGTGTTATCATACCTTGATGATGATGAGGATGAAGCAGCCAAGTTTGGTTCGCTGAAGCTGGGATCATTTCTCATCCAGGCTTGATCACTAATGAACCTGCAAAAGTATGAGAATGGAGGAAAGGATACGTTATAGTCTCTTATGTACCTTGAGCCCTGTTGTGCCCATTTCTCTTGCAGGCCGTATGGCAGTTTAGACACCACTGGGTTGACACCATGAGCGGTGTCCAGGAAGCTTAGTCCAGATAGACGTGGGTCTGTCTTTGCCAACTCTAGCTCCATGAGGAGGTCACTTAGATCTTGGAGCTTGCAATAGTCTCTGTTTCCTATTTTTGGGAAGTTTTGCAGTCTCTTGAATAGAGCGCTCTCTATGGCTTCAGAGCTACCATAGGCTTGCTCAAGTCTTGCCCATGCAGCAACAAGACCTGCGTCTGGGTGGTCAACATGTACTGTTCTCAGTTTTTTAACACGATCTGCAGATTCTTGTCCCAGCCACTTTATGAGCAAATCAAGTTCTTCCTTAGTAGTAAGGTTGAGATCAGCAATAGCAGCCTTGAAGGTTGATCTCCAGGCCCTGTAGCTCTCTGGACAGTCATCAAACCTTGAGAGGCTGGTGTTAATGAGCTCACGGCGAATCATATATCTGGCAAAGTCATTCAAGTCTGATCTCTCACTCTTTGGTGCCAAAGTAACTTGTGGAACCCCTTGGGTGTGAAAGTTCTCTGGTGATGTAGGGTGAGGTTTACCAGGGTAAAATGATGTTGCATGAGCGTTTAACTGTGGTGTAGTCTCTAAGGATTGTGCTGGCTGTGGCTTGAGCTGCGACTTGTCACTGGAAGTCACCTTGTTGTTGGCAGGAGTTGATGTGGTTTGCTGCATAGATGTACTTGTGTTGTAGATTTGAAGAGGCTTAGGCATATGGAGCTGAGAGGTCTCTGTGTTGAGAGTCAGAACAGTGTTGTTAGTAGGAGGTACAGGAGATGACTCTGTATCTTCGCAAATGTTATGCTTTAATACGTATTCACTGGTGCGTTCAACTGGATCTTCCAGTTCTGCTGGGATAAGGCAGTCTGAATTAGTACTTTGTCCCATTGCTTGTTCAAGGACTTTCAGCCTTGCTAGGGAAGCTACTTCCTCCCCTTCCATCTGCAGAATCTTTATTTGGGAATCTGCCTCTGCTTGTTGAGAAGCCATTTGTGCTTGGAGAGCTTTGCTTTTAGCTTCCATCTGTGCTTGCTGAGCTATCATCTCTGCTTGTTGAGCCTTGCTTTTAGCTTCCATCTCTGCTTGCTGAGCAATCATCTCTGCTTGTTGAGCCTTGCTTTTAGCTTCCATCTCTGCTTGCTGAGCAATCATCTCTGCTTGTTGAGCCTTGCTTTTAGCTTCCATCTCTGCTTGCTGAGCTATCATCTCTGCTTGTTGAGCTATCTTGCGTGCTTCTACCTCTGCTTCCTTTCTGGTAAAAGAGCCTTGCGCCTTTTTTGATTCAGCATCAGCGCGGGCCTCTATTAGCTTATCGCTTAACGTCGAACTTCTGGAGCGAGAGGATCTAGAAGAAAGTGCAGTACGCTTGGATGAGGTGGATCTGTGAGATCTGGTCTCCTGCAGTTGAGTAATGCGGAGTTCTGCTTTAAACTTAGCATTTTGCACTGCAAGATCCCTTTGTTGGTTTAGTACATCAGTCCTGGTCAGTTCTGCTGAAGAATCCTCTATATTAGAGTCCTGCAAGAAAGCTGAGTATTTTACAGACAGCCGCTGGTAGCGTTCATACGCAGCAGATAGGCAATTTATAGAGTCTCTTAATTCAGCTGGTTGATCAATAAAGTGTGACAAAACTGACATGCATTGTGAAGTTCGGTCCCAGAGGTCTGACAGATTACTGGAGAACTCATCTCTAGTGGCTTCATAGTTTTCCCTGAGTTTCTGTGTCGGCTTTATTGTACGTTTTGGGTTTTACGCTCTGTTCGGGAATGTCTGCAGAATCTGCTCCCTGTACGTCTGCCGGTTCAGAGGAATGATGTATCTGCGTTAATTCGGCCATAAAGGAGTGTTCAGAGCCTTGTCTAGACATTTTTTACTGTTCTGCAAAAATTGGTACTGTCTCTTTAAGAAGACGACCAGCAGCTTAGACAGGTGGGGTAACACAGTTCAATGCAGAGAAACAGTTTTCAACATTCACATGAATTGCAGTAAGCTTGTGCGACCATGTGCTTTGCAAGATGGCGGATGGCACTGAGCTTGATTGCAGATTAGGCACACACATATACACAGCAGGCTGTAGGGATTCTATGCATCTTTTGACTATTCTGACTCAGATTGTTGTGATGGCGATTTATCCCTTGTGAGACCTCTCTACCTAGCCTGTATAAGCAGATATAATCACTGTGGGCAATCCTTATCAGATAGCTTGAACTCACCAATACTGTGTTCATCCAGAAGTTGCTTTATTCTGTACATGTGAAACAGGATACAGCAGAATGAATGGTTTCCAGTATTATGCGGTCAAAAGATGATACTTTCTGTAGCGTACTATGCAGAATACATGTGTCCCAGTTACATGTGGACTGTTAGCTGCCTCCATGACACAGGAAGTGCTGAACTCAAGAAGGGAGGAGCTTCATATAAAAAGGAATTGTGTCCTAGATCTCAGGGAGGCAATATAAAACAAATGCATTACCAAATAAGACCACTGGATGGCAGCATAACTAACTATAGAAATGTCCATAGGAAATGGTACAAAAAATAAACTATATGAATTCTCATGTACATTAACATAAATATTAACTGTGTAACAGCATAAGTTCAGCCGTATCAGTGCCCATAAGTGCAGCTTATCAGTACTAATCAGTGATGCTTATCATTGCCATATCATCAGTGCAGCTTATCACTGCCGCCTCATCAGTGCTGTCTTATCAGTGCTGTCTTATCAGTGCAGCCTCATCAGTGCCCATCAGTGCAGCCTCATCAGTTCCCATCAATATAGCCTCACCGGTGCAGCCTATCAGTACCCATCAGTTATTACAGAAAGATACAGTTTGTAAAATATATAATTATGGTCATGTGTCTATAGTTCAGTAATAAAACAAGTAAAGAATGCAAGGGCAATTAGATTATCTGCTGTTGTGGCTGGAAGGAGAGATATTGCATGTGAAGATAGCAGCCAGTAACAGAAAACTAGAAGGGGGAGAATTAAATATTGAATTAAAGTAGACTACATGGAATGAACTAAACATTTTGCACATGAATGCTTTGCATTTATAAGATTGTCATCTAACTGTCCTGCTGTGTGGTGCTGAGCATTGTGGTTGGAGAATGAAGAGGCTTGGTTTATGTTGAAGTGGATAAGTACACATTCAACATGGACAGGCCTACTGTGCCTGCCCACACTCACTGCAATTCCCAATGATTGATGGGAACTGTAGTTTCCTGTTCCTATAGAGAGAGAGGAGAGGATATGAGATTACACCTCCTCCTTAGCATAGCAGATGTGTTATCTTTTGAATTACAATGAAGACTTCCTTGAAATTCTTTTCAATGGTAAGGAATTTCAAAAATGCGTTAACTGTTTACTGTTTTGTGTAGGGGGTGTACTAATGGGTGATTTTTTTGGCTTATCCCAGAGTTCTTCTTTAACCCCTTCACGCCTAAGGGTAAAACAAATCTAAATGCCTAAGCACAATTCTGCAACGTTGACATGTTAGTAAAACCGTACATATCGTCACAACTACTTTGTACATCCAGGTGGATTATACCTTGTTTTTTTCAGGACAAATTGGGCTTTCATTTGGTGGTAAATGGTCATGGATAGCTCCTAATTTTTTTTTATTATTAAAGGAAAACTGGGCCAAAATAGTAAAAAAAATCATTTTTTTAAATTTAACTGTGTTTCTTGTTACGACCATAACCTACCACCAAAGAACAACCCAAAATACATTCTCCAGTTCTTGACGATCGCAGCGATACCATATATGTGTATGTTATTTGTTGTTTGTACCCGTAGTACAGCCCAGAAACAACAGTGCGCATTTGTTTTTGTGTTTTTTTTTTTTTTTTTTTTTTACATAAAACACACTGTCACTGACATTGACATTAACACTAACTGACACTGATACCAATTTTTTTTTAATCCTGACCTTTGACCCTGACCTTTGCCCTTGACCCTGACCTTTGACACTGACCTTGACCCAAACACTAACCCTGGTACTGAACTAGATCAAACCTTGATCTAGGTATTTTTCTTTATTTTTTAATATTTATTTATCTTTTTTTTTTTTTTTTTTTTTTTTTTTACAAACTTTTTTTTTCTCTCTCTATGTCAGGAGTTCGAGAGATACAATGTATCTCTCTTCTCCATTCATAGAGAGAGAGAAAACAAGGGGGCCGGGCTGCACAGTGATTGATCACTGTGATAGCCAATCAGAGGCTATCACAGCGATCACGTGACCCGGAATCGGGAGTCCCGGGTCCCGATCGTTAGAACGGGACCCGGGGCTCTCAGTGACACCGCGGTCTTGGTGCTGGGAGCGCGCCGAGCGGCGCGCTCCCAGCACAAAGACAGGTACGCAAATATGCGGCCCCACGGAAAAAAGCCCAGGTCCGTGAGGCCGCATATTTGTGTTACGTCAGCGTCAAGGGGTTAAGGAGCCGGGGCATATGTTCTGGCAATAAGGGAAATATACTAGATGGCACGTAACCATTCTGTTTTCTTCAGGTGATAGGCTCTTTAAGAGCCAATGTAGCATTAATGAATAAAAATACAATAGTTTGCAGTGCTTAACAAATATATATATATATATATATATATATATATATATATATATATATATAGCTAAAAATATATAAATGAAAATAAACAACACCCATGACAGTTAAGTGAATCAAAAGGCACTCCTTAACAGTCCAAATAATATCACAATAATTCAATGACAGCCTTCTCCTCTGATTTTTCTTCATATAATGACTTATGTAAGTGATGTTTGGCCTTCACCTTGATTTAAATGCACACTCACCAGATCGTATTGCTGTCTAAATGTATGGAACAGCAAATGCACTTTATTAGACAATGAAGCTCTTCTCCAAGAAAAGATGCTCCAGGTGAACCAATAGCTCTTCAACATTCTCTTAGCCCATGGAAATCACAGATGACCATCAACAATAGAAAAAGTCTTATAGTGTAGTAGTTTCATTTAAAAATTCACAGCCACAAACAAAGGACATGTGTATAAATATCCAGCTCAAAGGATTTCACTGACATGTTAAGCTGCCAGACTCACATGAGAATGGACCTCTTGCATATCACAAAGCAATCTTTCTCTACAGCTGCTACGTGCAAATGCGCATTATCAGGAGAAAAACAAAAGAGTGCAACTCTCTTACCTTAAATAGCCCATCTGCAATCTGGTTAAATTACATTCTGGTGTCATTTCCGGAATCAGCGCCATCTTAATGTCATCACTTCCGAGGATGTGGAACTCATCAGATCAACTTCCAGTTTGAGTGCCATTTTAATGACATCATAACCGGTCCGGTGCCATGTTAAAGAAGACCAGAAACACTCAACACAAGATGCAGACAAATGTGCATGTGTCTACATAGAAGAGCAAAAATAGATTAATTGCAAAAATGGTTGATGGGAACTGTAGTTTCCTTTTTCCTGTAGAGAGAGAGGAGAGGATATGTTGTTACACCTCCTAGTTGGCATAGCAGATGTGTTATCTTTTGAATTACAATGAAGGTGATAGGCTCTTTAAGAGCCAATGCAGCATTCATGAATGATAAGGCTGAAGAAGGTAGAAAGTGACAAGTGATGGCAGGTTGTGGAAGCTGCTCCTTTTTGATGTGCCATGTACATTTCCAAAAGTCTCATTGCTGACTGGGCCCTGTGGTACTACTGTGTTTGGTATTTGTTCTGTCATGCTTATTTCTTTTCCTGTTACTGGGACTATTGATCTGAAAAGGAGAGTTTTATTGTGGATGCAAGCTGGACTGGTGTATATTTTTGCTATATCAATGAGGTAAATATGGATACTGTGCAAACTAAATCAACATTACCATAAATCACCTAAGTCCAAAAAGTGCATGGTCCACATCCACAGTTAGACTTCTAAATTGCTGTTGATTACATTGTTATAATTCCAATACCAAAAGAGGTTTTGCACCAGACCAAATATAGATCCATTTGTATATATTTCCCTTTGAGTCCATTCAAGTGTCATTCTTCTAAGCCCTGATGAAGGGGCAATTTTTTTGCCCCTGAAACGCATTCACTGCTTTTATTTAACAATATCAAAAACAATTAATTAAAGGTACTTTGAAATTTTTCACTTTGTGATATGGCCCCCATTAGTATGTTTATACTTTTGAGCTGTTAAACTGACAGGTTAGTCTTACAGTTTACACTTGGAGATCACAGCTTCCTGTGTATCCAGTGGCCTTGTATCCTCCTGATAAACTGTGCCATTGTGCTGGAAGGGCTTTATGAGGACAGGGGTCTACATTTTCTGGATGAATTTGGGAGAGTTATCCTTAGGGGAGGGGTCTGATGGTGGCTGAATGTTAGGCAGTCTCACATGGTGGCTGAATAATTGCAAATTATGTTGTTTTTTTTTCAAAATGGTGTTGTCTATGTGTTCTTGCAAAGTGATATACTATTGCATATTGTATTTTTTGTTCACTGAGGTAATGTGCCATTTCTGGTTGATGGAATTTGTTATCACAGAATGATTTGCATATTTTGCTGTAATGGCATGTGTAATGTGTTGTTGCAGTGGAGTGTGGTATGGTTACGTGACAATGACATGTTAAGCTCAATTAACTGTAATGAGTTGTTTTTTTCCTGCATTTGCTTTTTTATCTCATGATAATTTTCTCTTAAAAATTTTATATTCACAAACATGTAGGAGGACTACATTGGGTTTCAGATGGCAGCAAGCTCTACAGGTCCCTCACTTCTTCTTGGATAGGGACCCCACATACTTGTCTTTGTACCCACGATCTTGGACACATTTCTCCTGGCCATAAGCCTGCTGCAAAAAACACATCACATTAGATATAGCATTAGAATCTTTAGTATTCAGCCATCTTCTTTCTCCCTTTACTCGGAAGCACCACAGAAATGTAACATATCCTCAAAGAATATGCTCAGCTCCTATGTTTTCCTACACCAAACCACAGGATCTGCAGCTGAGGGTCAGACGTGGCAAGGTACCTCTATAAGCATACTGCTAGTCTCAGAATGTTCTCTCTCCATTCCTGCCCAGCCGGGCATACTCTTTGGTGTTACACACAAGACGACTCTTACAGGCCATACACACTAAGCTACAGGACCTGCAGCTATGGGTAGATAAGATGACTCCATCTGTTCCCCAAGTGTTCTGACCCACTCTTCCATTTAAAGCGGCACTACACCTGCCAACAAAGATAGATATAATTTTGTAGTTTTCTGCATAAAAGTCACTTTCTCAAAGATAGTTATTTCATCCATCAATTCATTGTACTATTATGCATATTACTTGCCATTACGATATTAATTATTGGGACCCAAAATATAATTTCTGCACAGGAGCCCCTTTCAGACTTTGTCTGTGTCAATGGTGGCAGGTCCCATTGTGCTCATTGTCTGACTAGTGAATCCACTCATGGCCACCAGCTCAATATAATTTATTGCCTGGGATGGGATTGCCCCCAAGCCTGGTCCTCCCCTAGTTACATTCAGACTAATTTTAGAATCTCTACTGAGTAGAAGCACATCTTTAACCTCAGTAGTTTGATTTAAGAACTTACTCCCTTAAATAGAATGATCATTGCATCAGGAGAAGTTACTGATAGTGGCAAATGTACACTATATTAAAGTAGTTGTGAGAGCTCAAAGTTTTTCTTTTAACTTCATGAATTCTATGTATGAAGGCAAAAAAACCTTCTGTGTTCAGCAGCACCCCTAGCTCCCTCTAAAACGTACCTGAGCCCCATCCCAATCCAGTCATATGACTGCTAGATCACTCCATAGGCTACCAGACCAAAGGAAATATAGTATGATACTCAAAACAGCCTCCCATCATCCTTCAGCTACTAAATTGCAGGAGCTTTCTCATCCCTCTATAGTGACAGCAACAGTGCAGCTAGTATTACAACATGGGCATAATGTACAGTAGTTGTGATCACCTGACCACACGGTCATTCATGTAGAAGGCAAAGTGACTTAGTGGTCATATGACCATTGGGCCACTCCCTTTACTATCAGACTGACAGAGGGGCAGACAGCATGAGCCTCCTATCACCAATCTGCTACCAAAGAGCAAGTACTTCCCCATTAGACCAGGTAAGAACAGGAGATGCTTCAACTGAACTATGATCTTTTGCATCAGAAGAGGCCACAAATGCATTAAACTGAGGATGTGACCAGCAGGCAGAGCTTGGCTAGAGCACTGGATTCTTCAAAATGGTACTTGACAATGTTTAACCCTACTTAATTCAATTGATCATACTGTTTAATGGTATGCTAATTTATCTTTTAGTCATAGGTTGGTTTTAAAGCAAACGTGAACCCAAAACAAAATTTAATATGATAAATTTTACCATTCCTCAGGTGTATTAGTTTTCTTTTTTCCAGGTTTCTTTCTTTATTGTCTTTAAACATAGTGTTAAAGGACCACTCTGTTTACACTAATTGCATACTTTATGTAAACTTTACCTCTAACTATTTACCAATAAAATACTTAAAAGGTCCAAAAAGGTTAATCTGCACCTTTTTTCCGTATTTGCTACCCACTAAACCCCATTAGCCGTTAATAATAAATGGCAAACCTTAATGTTAACTATATTTATTGAGGAAGGGGATAATATCTACTATTTACTTATGCTAATTTCACCTGCAGTCAATGGGCTAATTCAATTAAACTGTACGTTATTTACCAAACCCATCTATCCCCTGTCCTCTTGCAGGTCAAGATGAGAAAACACCAATGCTTTATATTACATGCTTGGAAGATGCCTTTAAAGCGGAGTTCCACCTGGAAAAAAAAATAAAAGTTAGCAGCTAGAAAAACTGTAGCTGCTGACTCTTAAAATACAGCCACTTACCTGTCCCTAGGTCCAGCGGTGTCCTCACCAGCGATGGTTTCACTGGCTGTCTTCTCTCCGCTGGCATCTTCAGTGTGGACACTCCACTGTGACAGCTTGTGGCTTCACAGCTGGGTGCTCATTGCATATACGTGAGAAACGCTGCACTTTAGAAATGGCCCCATAGTCTTCTGGGACCTGTCATGTGTCCCAGAAGACTACGGGGAGGGAGGGGGGGAGGATAACCTCCGCTTCCAATCACCAAGGCGAATGCAGCGGAGATGGGAGTGGGTACTTGTCAAATTGAGGTACCCCCTCCCCCCCATTCCCCAAAGATGCCAATCCTTAATGGGGAGCAGGGGACAAAGGCTTAAAGCAGAACTTCTCCTTTTGGGTGGAGCTCCACTTTAATCTGTATGTGTAACACCACATATGGAACAAATACAGCTCTCAAGGATGGTGAAACTGTATTGTGGCATCACATATTTTGCATGTAAGCAGCAGTACCCCAGTTTGATTTATTAAAATTTGAAAAAGGCTTTTTCAGGTAGTTTTGGAATTAACACCTAATCTTTCAACAGACCTAAAAGTTATAGCAAGGTTACCCTTAAAAAAATAGATCTAAAGCCCTCAAAAGGTACAAACTGGCCAGTGGCAAAGCAATTTTGGCTTAGTTTGTGAGCTTCTTTTTTCACATTACCACACTATGTTATCGTAAACATTAAAAAAAAAAAATCAAAAGGAGATTCCCCCTTCTATTTATCCTGTTTACTATTATCATAAAAAGTGAAAGTAAAAAAACCCATAATTTTGGGTTGTCACCAGAAAAGTAATAGAGGGGAAATCTTGTTGATACATTTTATATGGTATTATTTTAACACTTCTTTTTGATAGTTTACCACTTGAGATATTGAGCACGGTCATACACATATTTGTTTCTATTTGCACACTCCACAGTGAGTTTAGTACCTGCAGCTGCATAGCTATTTATTATATCTTTGACGCAGAGCTTTTCACATTTATATTGCTGAATCTTGGCTTCATTCTTCACGTGATTGGGCTTTTAATATGCCTGGCTAAACTCTTTCGGAGAGACAGGGTAAAACATAAAGGTCTCTGTCTCTATGTGAAAAGTGATCTCAAAGCGAGTGTGAACGAAGACCTAGTTGATGAAGAGTGATGAGGCTGAAGCATTATGTATATAGATGTGTGTAGTTCAAAGTTAATCATTGGAGTTTGTTGCAGGCCACCCAGTGTTAATGAGGAGGTGGAGACCTGAACTACCCTGGTATTGACTGGAGTAATGGCATTGCAGGAATAGTTAAAGGGCAAATATTTTTAATCCTACTACAGGACAATTTTATGGTATAGATCATAGAGACTCCAACTAGAAATGATGCTCTGCTGGACCTGGTAATCTCAACCATGCAGAGCTTATCACTAATGTTCATATAAAAACATCTGGCTAGCAGTGACCATACATGATTTCATTTAATGTAAGCTGTAAGCAACAAACACATATTGGAAAGATAAAAACATCTAAAAGAGAAGTGTGGACTTTTTTTCCCTATTTATACCTACCTAGGTAGATGCAGCATCATTCGAATGTTGCATCTGTCCCCCATGGGCTCTAAGTATGAAAACTCAGCAATCACATGACCGCTGATCGTTGCATTCTATAAAGAAATATAAGGGAGCGCATGTAATGAGATCTTATAGTTAGTGTTATACCTAGTAGTCGTTAGTACTGTAGGGTATAGGTAATAAATTATATATTCATAAATTCACACAAAAAGAGAGTATAAAAGCAAGTTCTAAAAAATTATATGTAAAATTATGTAAATAAATTATGGATAAATTAAAAAGCTGCTAGCACTTAAGGTATCGGTAACTGTCCCACATTTATGATATACGCTTGTTGAGTTCTGACAGCCGCTCTGAGCGTTGACTGTCATTGACTGCTGTCTGCTCTGCCCCCCCCCCCCCCCCCAATGCTCACTGGAGTACTGGGCTGTGAAGGGGAGGGAGCAGCTGGCTTAGGCTCTCAGCGGCTCGCTGAGAGGCTAAGCCAGGTGCTGCTCCAGCCTGAACCGGCTGAGTAACTTTAGCCGACAGCAGGCTTCGATCCTCTGTCAGCTGAAAACGAACTGCACTCCTGTGATCCATCTTTGCCTATACTTAGTTACATAGTCTGGCTGAAAAAAGACAAAAGTCCATCCAGTTCAACCATAAAAAAAAAAAAAGTTATAATCCTACACCCACAGTTGATCTAGAGCAGCGGTTCTCAATCTGGGGGTCGAACGACCATTTCACAGGGGTCGCCTAAGACCATCGGAAAACACATATTTCCGATGGTCTTAGGAACCGAGACACCGCTCCTGTCTCAGGCGATCTGTGGGCGGGATGATATGCTGCCCCTGTAACCTGGCCACACCTCCGGGATCACTCAACAGCTCCGCCTCCTCGCCTCTGATTGGCCACCGGAACTGTAGCTCAGGAGAGGCACACAGGCGGCCAATCACCGGCGAGGAGGTGGAGCTTGGAGAGGAGGAGCCGAGCGGCAGCGCGCGGAGATCAAAGAAGATCGAGGGAGCTGCAGGAGCGAGTGAAGAGAGAGGCCAGAGAAGGAAGACAGCTGACAGGTAAGTGCAAATTTTGATGCTGCAGCCAGGTATGCAGGCTGTAGATGGGAGAGGGAGAGAGCGAGCCCAGGCTGGAGCAGGGGTCAGCAAGGTAAGTATCATTGGTGTCAGTGGAAGGGATAGTGCCCCATCATTTGTGTCACTAATACCAACGATGGGGCGCTATTCCTCCCCCCACTGACACCCATGATGGGGCGCTATTCCTCCCCCCACTGACACCCACGATGGGGCGCTATTCCTCCCCCCACTGACACCCACGATGGGGCGCTATTCCTCCCCCCACTGACACCCACGATGGGGCGCTATTCCTCCCCCCACTGACACCCACGATGGGGCGCTATTCCTCCCCCCACTGACACCCACGATGGGGCGCTATTCCTCCCCCCACTGACACCCACGATGGGGCGCTATTCCTCCCCCCACTGACACCCACGATGGGGCGCTATTCCTCCCCCCACTGACACCCACGATGGGGCGCTATTCCTCCCCCCACTGACACCCACGATGGGGCGCTATTCCTCCCCCCACTGACACCCACGATGGGGCGCTATTCCTCCCCCCACTGACACCCACGATGGGGCGCTATTCCTCCCCCCACTGACACCCACGATGGGGCGCTATTCCTCCCCCCACTGACACCCACGATGGGGCGCTATTCCTCCCCCCACTGACACCCACGATGGGGCGCTATTCCTCCCCCCACTGACACCCACGATGGGGCGCTATTCCTCCCCCCACTGACACCCACGATGGGGCGCTATTCCTCCCACTGCAAAATTACAGTTATGAAGTAGCAACGAAAATAATTTTATGGTTGGGGGTCACCACAACATGAGGAACTGTATTAAGGGGTCGCGGCATTAGAAAGGTTGAGAACCACTGATCTAGAGCAAAACATGATCCAATTTGCTCCTGCAAGGGAAAAAATTCCTTCCTAAACCCTTAAAGGCAATCGGATATTCTCTGGATCAACTTTATCTATAAATAGTATCCAGGCCTTTTTTAAAGCCGGCCAGAACCAACACTTGAGGGAGTCTATTCCACATTTTCACAGCTCTTACTGTGAAGAAACCTTTCCGTGTTTGGAGATTACATGTCTTTTCCTCCAGACGTAAAGAGTGCCCCCTTGTCCTCTGTGATGACCTCAGGGTGAATAGCTCTACACTGTGTTCACTATATGAACCACTGATGTATTTATACATGTTGATCATATCATCCCTTAATCTCCTCTTCTCAAGAGAATACATTCAGTTCCTCTAATCTTTCCTCATAGCTGAGCTCCTCCATGCCTCTTATCAGTTTGGTTGGCCTTCTCTGTACTTTCTCCAGTTCCTCAATGTTCTTTTTGTGAATTTGTGCCCAAAATTGACCAACATATTCCAGATGAGGTCTTACTAATGATTTGTACAGGGGTAAAATGATATCTCTCTCTCTGGAGTCTATACCTCTTTTATTACGAGAGGATTTTGCTCGCTTTAGAAACCGCAGCTTGGCATTGCATGCCATTATTAAGCTTGTGATCTACCAGAACTGCCAGATCCTTCTCCACTATTGATTCCCCCAGTTGTACTCCCCCTAATATGTATGATGCATGCATATTCTAAGCCCCCAAGTGCATAATCTTACATTTATCAACATTAAACCTCATTTGCCACATAGTTGCCCAATTAAATAATGCATTGAGGTCAGCTTGTAAGTTGGAGACATCCTGTAAGGACGTTATTCCACTGCACAGCTTGGTGTCATCTGCAAAGACTGAAATGGTATTTTTAATCCCAGACCCTGTATCGTTTAAAAAGTAAGGGTCCCAACACTGAACCTTGGGGTACACCACTGACAACCCTAGACCATTCAGAGTATGAAACGTTAACCACTCTCTGAATACGAACTTCTAGCCAGTTTTCTATCCATTTACATACAGATTTTTCCAAGTCTGTAGACTTTACCTTACACATTAGCCATGTGTGGGGAACTGTGTCAACGCTTTTGAAAAATCCAAGTATAACACGTCCACCGCCACCCCTATGTCCAAGGTTTTGCTCACATGCTCATAAAAAGAAATCAGATTTGTCTGACAACTTCTGTCTTTCATGAATCCATGCTGTCTGTTGCTTAAAATATTTTTTTTTAGCAAGAACTCATCTATGTGGTCTTTTATTAAACTCTCGGTATCTTCCCAACTATAGATGTTAAACTAACAGGTCTATAATTACTTGGTAAAAATTTTGACCCCTTTTTAAATATAGGCACCACATTGGCCTTATGTCAATCATTAAAGACTCTTAGAAACAATGGCTTTGAAATGACAGAGCTCAATTCTTTAAGGACTCATGGATGTAAGCCATCCAGTCCAGGTTCTTTATTCACCTTTATTCTGTCTAAATTTTTTTGAATCATATCAATTGTGAGCCAATGTGGATCATCTAGGGCTGTGTCAATACCATGCCCATAATGGACAAGAGCTCCCCCATGTTCCTTTGTATACACAGAGCTGAAGAAGGTATTTAATAAATTCGCCTTCTCTTTGTCCCCAGTCACCCCCTCTAGATTATTTTGTAAAGGGCCTACTTCTCCTTTAGATAGCACATTTTCCAAATATGAGGCTGCTCTCCTAGACTTAGACTGGGAGGGAATATTGGCATCGATGAACACAGAAAAGGAGTTTTTCAAAATGACTGTATGTGAACACACTGCAAAGTACACAATATTGCCATAAGTATTGGGATGCCTGGCTTTATACGCACATGAACTTTAATGGCATCCCAGTCTTAGTCTGTAGGGTTCAGTATTGAGTTAGCCCACCCTTTGCAACTATAACAGCTTCAACTCTTCTGGGAAAGCTGTCCACAAGGTTTAGGAGTGTGTGTATGGGAATGTTTGACCATTCTTCCAGAAACGCATTTGTGAGGTCAGACATTGATGTTGGAGGTGAAGGCCAGGTTTGCAGTCTCCATTCTAACTAATCACAAAGGTGTTCTATCTGGTCCCAAACTCGCTCATCCATGTCTTTATGGGCCTTGCTTTGTGCAATGGTGCGCAGTCATGTTGAAACAGGACGGGGCCAACCCCAAACTGTGCCCACAAAGCTGCGAGCATGAAAATGTCCAAAATATCTTGGTATGCTAACACCTTAAGAGTTCCCTTTAGTGGAACTAAGGTGTTAAGCCCAACCCCTGAAAATCAACCCCACAACATAATCCCCCCTCCTTCAAGATTTACACTTGGCACAATGCAGTCAGGCAAGTACCGTTCTCCTGGCAACTGCCAAGCCTAGACACGTCCATCAGATTGCCAGACAGAGAAGTGTGATTCGTCACTCCAGAGAACGCATCTCCATTGTTGTAGAGTCCAGTGGTGGCGTGCTTTACACCGCTGCATCCAACGCTTTACATTACACTTGATGTAAGGCTTGGATGCAGCTACTCGGCCATTGAAACCCATTCCCTGAAGCTCTCTACACACTGTTGTGCTAATATGAAAGCCACATGAAGTTTGGAGGTCTTTAGCTATTGACTCTACAGACAGTTGACAACTTCTGCGCACTGTGAGCTTCAGTATGCGCTGACCCCATTCTATCATTTTCCGTGGCCTACCACTTCGTGGCTGAGTTACTGTTGTTCCCAGTTGCTTCCACTTATAATACCACTAACAGTTGACAGTGGAATTTTTAGTAGCAAGGAAATTTCACAAATGGACTTATTGCACAGGTGGCAGCTTATCACAGTACCACGATTGAATTCACTGAGCTCCTATGAGCAACCCATTCTTTCACAAATGTAGAAGCAGTCTCCATGCCTAGGTGCTTGATTTTATACACCTGTGGCCATGGAGGTGATTGGAATACCTGAATCTAATTATCTAATGATGGCCTTAGGTTTCTGGACGTCCGGCAGGACAGATGTGCGGCAGCAAGCTCCTGCTCCCCTGGCCCCAATCCGCTGCCATCTGGGCGGCAGCGGACCCTGATGGGGGCCCCACGTCTCTTCGGTCCCTGCTCGTCAGTAAGGGAAGGCCACTGGACCTTTTTCCCGGAGCTCCGGGACTTGCGGCCTACCCCGCACCCGAAGCCGCGGCCTCGTTTTTTGCCGCGGCCGACCCGGATCGCCGGGCATCGGCCTGGACCGCCGCCGCTCCGTTCCCCGGTCCCCGCCGATCTGCCAGCCTCCCCAGGGCCCTCCCCACCAGCCCTGGGTCCATCCCTGACCACCAGGAACCAGCTCTGGCCCACTGCGGATCGCTGCTCTACCACCCAGCCCGTAGGCCTGCCTGTCTCCTCAGAGCCCTCCCCATCGGCTCTGGGTCCACCTCAGGCCACCCTGCACCCAGCTACCGGCATTCTACCACCACCCCCGGAAACCCTGCACCCAGCTACTGGGCACCCAGCTACAACCTCTGGACACCCAGCCACCGGGCAACCAGCTACCTGCACCCGGCACCTAGGGGCTGCCTCAGACCACCCAGCACCCTACATCAGCCGACACCCAGCCTCGGACCAGGGACCTCTCCAGGCCACCCAACGAACTGAGACATTGCCGCACCTCCGCCACCCGCACCGAGAGGGTAAGCCCCCACCACCACCGAGAGGGTCAGCCTCCTCCACCAGCTGCCTCCCTGCAAGCCACTAGGGACCCCAGGCTACTATCCCTTCGGGGACCGCAAGCCCACCATCCCAGCTGGGACCGCCACTATTCCTCTGGGGATCGCAAGCCCACCATCCCACCAGGGACTCAAACAGGGGCACCCACTACCCACCAGGGACTGCAAACCACCAAGGACCCCAGGCTACTATCCCACCTGGGATCGCAAACCCACCACCCCACCAGGGACCACCAGACCACCATCCTGCCCTCCGGCACGCTGTCCCTCTGGCAAAACTCTGGCGACCCAACACCTCCCATTGCCGGGCCCTCAACACCTCCTGACGCTGGGCCCTCATCACCTCCCGAAGCTGTGCACTCAACACCTCCTGACACCGGGCCTCCATCACCCCTGACGCCAGGCCTACAACACCTCCAATCACTGCTTCCCATGGCTCATCCAGCCGCCGCACCACTGTGCCCACCGACGCCGTGCCACAACACCCACGGACGCCGGCCTACAGCACCCACAGACTGCAACCAGCCAGCTGTGGCCCCAGCCGCCCACCACTCCCTCTCCCCTCCTACGATTGGACACTGAACTCCATCATGGCATAACAGACTCTCCCCATCCTCACGTCCTGACTGAAACCTCCCTCCTCTCCAACCCGATCAGCATTCTGCCCACCCTAGCATGCCACCTGCACTCCTCCTCCTCGTTCTCCTCTCCTCCATCCCCAAACTTGCCTCCCTCTACCCCCATACTCCCCCAAAACAGCTCTACATTGCACCCTCACTTCTTCCCTCCCCCCTCTATGGCTCTCACCACCTCCTCCTAATACTCCACTCCCCCGCCGACCCACATGCCAACACCTACAGACCCATGCACTCCTGCACCTCCCGCTCCCATGCCACCTTCCTCACCCTCCTTCTCCTAACTGCCGGTGACATCTCCCTGAACCCTGGCCCTCCATCTCCCCACTCCCCCTCCCGGCACCCCCCTACTCACGCCAACCACCGCAACCCCCTCAATCTCATATCTGTCCCCCTCCTCCCCACATCCACCCCACCCCTCTCGGTTGCACTCCTGAACGCCCGTTCGGTTTGCAACAAGCTCACCGTAATCCACGACCTCTTTGTCTCCCACTCCCTCATCCTCCTAGCGGTCACCGAAACCTGGATCCAAGCCACTGACTCCACTCCCCCTGCAGCCTTCTCCTATGGAGGCCTCGTCTGGACCCATTCACCCAGACCAAGCGGACGCAGAGGGGTCGGTATGCTCCTACCACCGCTGAGCACCTTCCAGGTCCTCCCTAACCCCCCTCCCTATTCTTCTCCTCCTTCGAGGCCCACTGCATCCGGCTCTTCTCTCCCACCCCCCTAAGGATTGCGGTAATCTATCAGCCTCCTGATTCCGCATCCCCCTTCCTAGATGACTTTGCCGCCTGGCTTCCCTTCTTCCTCTCCTCCGAGCTACCGACCATCATCCTAGGTGACTTCAATATCCCGATCAACGCCAACAGCCCGGCTACTTCCCAACTCCTCCTCCTTCTAACCTCCTCCTTCGTGCTCACACAGCACACTCAGTCCTCCACCCACTCCAACGGAAACACCACCTCCTCACATTCTCCATCTCCCCCTCCCTCAACTCCCCCCCCCCCCCCCGAAGCATCTAACCATCACCCGCAACCTCCGCAATCTGAACCCGACCCATCTCTACCCAGCAGCTGACCGTCTGTATGACAGTATCCCCATTCTGTCATGCCCTGACCTGGCCACTACTGCATACAACGACTCACTGTCAGCTACCCTCGACTCCCTGGCACCCCTAACCACACGTAGCATTAGACCCCGACCGCTTCAACCCTGGCAAAATGACCACACGAAATGCCTCAAACGACGCAGTCGCGCGCTGGAGCGCTTATGGCGCAAAACCGGATCCCTTTGCGCGTTCTCCCTCTATAAAGCCGCCTACCTCGCCTACACCACCTCCCTCCATGCCGCCAAGCAAGCCTATTTCATAACCCTTATCAACACCCTCTCCACCTGTCCCCTTCGGCTCTTCTCCACTTTCAAATCCCTGCTCTCTCCCCCCCCCCCCCCCCCCCCACCCAGCACCTCACTCACCGCCCATGAGATTGCCAATCACCTCCAAAACAAGATTGATGCAATCCGTAAGGACATTGTCAACTCACAATCCACCTCTCCACCCAGCCTTCCACCCTCCTTCAACCCCTCAACTGTCCCCTCCCCCGACCTCATAGCCGCACTATCCCCCACTATACCTAATGCCCCGCACATCATCACCTCCCCAACACTCCGCTCCTTCAGCTTAACTACCCCCGAGGAGGTCTCTAAGGTCTTCCTCACCACCTGCCCCCGGACCCTGTCCCCACACAGCTCCTCCAGTCACCCCCCCCTCCATCATTCGCTCCCTCACCCACATCTTCAATCTCTCCCTCTCCACTGGCACCTTCCCCTCCCCTCTAAAGCACGCACACATCACCCCCATACTCAAAAAACCCTCCCTTAACCTTAACAACCTTAGACCCATATCCTTGTTGTCCTTCACTTCCAAGCTCCTTGAGCACCTGGCCTACAATCGCCTAAGCACCCACCTCACTGATAACAACCTCCTTGACCCCCTACAGTTTGGCTTCTGTCCCCTGCACTCCACCGAAACCGCCCTACTTAAAATCACCAACGACCTGCTAACCGCCAAAGCCAATGGCCACTATTCTATCCTCCTGCTCCTCGACCTCTCCGCGGCCTTCGACACTGTTGACCACCCTCTCCTCCTTGCCAAACTGCACTCCCTTGGCATCAAGGACACTGCTCTCTCCTGGTTCTCCTCCTACCTTTCCCAATGTTCCTTCAGCGTCACCTACAACACTTTCACCTCCCCCTCCCTCCCCCTCTTTGTCGGGGTCCCCCAAGGCTCTGTCCTTGGGCCCCTCCTCTTCTCCATCTATACCTCCTCCCTTTGTAAACTTATTCACTCCCACGGCTTCAATTACCACCTCTATGCCGACGACACCCAAATTTACCTCTCCACCCCCCACCTCACCCCCTCACTCTCTGCCCGCATCGCCCACCTCCTAAACGACATATCAGACTGGATGTCGCTCCATTTCCTCAAACTTAACCTATCCAAAACTGAGCTCCTAGTCTTCCCCCCATCCTCTCCATCACTACTAACAACGCCACCATCTCTCCCACCCCACACACCAAAGTCCTGAGTGTCACCCTGGACTCCCACCTCTCCTTCCTACCCCACATCCAACTGCTATCTAGATCTTGCAGGCTCCACCTCCGCAACATCTTCAAGATACACACATTCTTCACCCCAGACACCACCAAACAACTCGTACACTCCCTCATTATCTCACACCTGGACTATTGCAATTCCCTTCTCACTGGCCTACCCAAACGAACGCTATCCCCACTCCCCAGTCGATCCTAAACTCAGCGGCTAGACTCATCCACCTCACCAACCGCTCCACATCTACCTCCCCCCTCTGCCAATCCCTTCATTGGCTCCCGATTGCCCAACACATCAAATTCAAACTTCTAACTCTGACCTACAAAGCCATTCACAATGCTGCCCCAAACTACATAACTGAGCTGATACCCAAATACTACCCTACCCGTGCCCTCCGCTCCTCACAGGACCTCCTACTCTCTAGCTCCCTGGTCTCCTCCTCCCACGCCCGATTGCAGGACTTCTCCAGGACTTCCCCCATCCTCTGGAACTCCCTACCCCAATCCATCAGACTGTCGCCTACCCTCCTCACCTTCAGGCGCACCCTGAAAACCCTCCTCTTCAGGGAAGCCTACCCCAACCTCACCTAACACCCGACCTCACCTAACAACTAACCTCCTCCACTCCTCCCGCCACTCCATCCCCCACAGCCATCTGTGCCACCTTCCCCTCCCTCCTAGATTGTAAGCTCGAAAGAGCAGGGCCCTCGAACCCCTCGTTTATTGTATTGTTACTGTCTTGTCTCATGTTCTGTCCCCCTTGCTACTGTACAGCGCTGAGCATACCCTTTGGCGCTATATAAATACTGTATAATAATAATAATCTGGAGGGGTGTCCCAATACTTTTGGCAATATAGTATATATTCACATGGGCTACGTTTAAAAAGCTAAAAATAAAACCTATCCGTCCCACATCCAAAGTTAAAAAAATATAAATAATAAGAAAAGATCTTTTAAAAAATATAAAAATTAAAAAATACTATCATCGTTTAAATGTTACAAAGAATATAACAAAATATGGAAAAAGAAAATCAAAGATGCAAAAATTCAAAACAAACGAAAGAACAAACCCAAAAAAATTCTTCAAATATATTAATAGTAAAAAGGTTGGGTCTGAGCATGTAGGCCCGTTACAAAATAACCTAGAGTGGGTGACAGGGGACAAAAAGAAGGCAAATTCATTAAATACCTTCTTCAGCTTTGTGTATACAAAGGAGCATGTGGGAAGACAATATTGACACAGCCCCAAATGAACCACTATGGTTCAAAATGTATATGGTCCAAAAATATTTAGACAGAATAAAGGTGAATAAAGCACTTGGACCAGAAGGCATACACCCATGTGTCCTAAAAGAATTAAGCTTTGTCATTTCAAATATTTAGAGACTCTTTTATTACTGACTTAGTACCACTGGACTGGCGTAAGGTCAATGTGGTGCCTATATTTAAAAAGCGATTAAATAAAGTCTTTACCAAGTAACTATAGACTTGTTACAGTAGTTTAACTTATAAAGTCGTAAAGATACTGGACAGTTTAATAAAAGACTTCATAGATGAGTTCTTGCTAGAAAAAAATATTTTAAACAACAGACAGCATGGATTCATGAAAGACTGTTTTCAAACAAATCTGATTTCTTTTTATGAGAAGGTAAGCAAAACCTTAGACAAGCATGGCTGTGGGTATAGTATATTTTGCAAAAGATTTTGACACATTTCCCCACATGGCTAATGTGTAAGGTAAAGTCTACAGGCTTGGAAAAATCAGTTTGTAAATGGATAGAGAATTGGCTAAAAGATCGTATTAAGTGAGTAATTAGTAATGATTCATACTCTAAATGGTCTAAGGTTATTAGTGGTGTTCCCCAAGGTTCAGTGTTGGGACCCTTACTTTTTAATATATTTATAAACAGGGTCTGGGATTAAAAGTACTATTTCAGTCTTTGCAGATGTCTCCAACTTACAAGCCTACTTCAATGCACTGTTTAATTGGGCAACTGTGTGGCAAATGAGGTTTAATGTTGATAAATGTAAAATTATGCACTTGGGGCTAAAAACATGTACGCATCTTATATACTAGGAGGCGAACAGCTGAGGATTCAATGGGAGAGAAGGATCTGGGTGTTCTGGTAGATCATAGGCTTAACAATGGCATGCAATGCCAAGCTGCAGTTTGCACAGCGAGCAAAATCCTTGCTTGTATGAAAAGAGGTATGGACTGCAGAGAAAGAGATCATTATGCCAGTCATTAGTAACACCTCATTTAGAATATGCAGTTCAGTTTTGGGCACCAATTCACAAAAAGGATATTGGGGAACTGGAGAAAGTACAGAGAAGGACAACCAAACTGATAAGAGGCATGAAGGAGCTCAGCTATGAGGAAAGATTAGCTGAATTGAATTTATTCTCTCTTGGGAAGAGGAGATTAAGGAGGGATATGATCAACATGTATAAATACATAAATGGTCCATATAGTGAACTTGGGGTTGAATTATTCACTTTAAGGTCATCGCAGAGGACAGCAGGGCACTCTTTACCTCTGGAGAAAAAGAGATTTAATCTCCAAATATAGAAAGGCTTCTTCACAGTAAGAGCTATGATTGTGGTCAGCTCAGTAGATTGTTTTTAAAAAGGCCTGGATTCTTTCCAAGCTACACATAATATAACTGGATATTAATATTCATAGGTAAAGATGATCCAGGTAGTATTAGATTGATTCTTGGGGGATCTGGAAGGAATTTTTTCCCCTACTGTATATAGGATTGTATTTTTGTTTGGTTGAACTGGATGGACGTTTTTCTTTTATCAACCAGACTAACTATGTACCTCCTGCATTATGATGGCATTTTGTTTATTTTCCACTCAGTACAAGCTCATATTTAGGCCTTTCCCCCCCTAGTGGATGGAGGCAGGCAGTTGAACTTTGTTTTATGCTTAAGATGAGCCCTATCCCCCCCCTTGTTGTTCTGTTTTTTTTTTTTTTTTTTTTTTTTATATATAAAACTTTACAGTACTTTTACTATTGCACTTCTGTGCTCATTATGGTCGGAGGCATAGTGTCCGGGGGAGTCCTCTTTTAATTTTTTTTTCCGTATCCATGGCAACCAGACTTCTCTTGTTGTTGTCTGTTCTTCTGTATGATTTTTCTGGGCATCCTTTATAGTTATGCTACCTGTTTGCAGAGCTTCACTCTGCTGCGTGTTTTTGGCTTGGAGAATTGATATCTTCCTGACCCCCTTGGACGCCACACCCAGCCTTTTGTTTCATTTGGGATTTACACCTTTTGCCTATTAGCAAATGAGAACAACACCAATAGCCTGTGGACAAGACTCTCCAGTGCTTTGTGTTTCTTTTTCTCCTACCTTAAAATGGTCTGCCTGGCTGCTCCTTAGACCTTTTGGCCTATATGGCCTGGCTACATTATTATTGTTATTTTGTTGTTTATGGTTATATGCCTAAATGCTTTGCCCCATGCTCAACCATCCTCCTTCAGTGCCTCTCCAACTCCTTAGGGTGTTGAACCCTCTTTGCCCACTATCTCTCCTTGCTGGCCCATATTTTATCTTATGTACTGGCTATGCCTAGGGAAACTTTTTGTTCTGATCTTTTACCTACTAAGCTGTGACAGTTGGCAATATGCCATTTTTCTGTTTTCTCTCTTTACTTCCCCTACCCTCCCTCCTTTCCTCCTCTCTTTCCCTTTCCTCCTCCCTTTGCCCTCTCTCCCTTTATCCTTTCCTCCCCTTCTTTCCCTCCATTAACCTTTGACTTTCCCTCCTCCTTATCTTTTCTCCCTCCCTTCCTCTTCCCCTTCCCCCTTTTAGGGAAAGGAAGGGTTCTTTCCCTTTTTTCCTCTGTGCGTAGTCTCATACTTCTGCTCTTGATTGTTGGCTTTTCAGGGCTTAAATGTTTTGCCATCCCATTTCCAGGGCTCCTTAGCTACCACTTCCTGTAAGACTATGGTTTTACTTCTGTCTTCCTACGTGTGTCTCTCTCCTGTCCGAGATTTGACCTTGGACCATGTGTATTATATTTGTTGTTGTTGCTATGCTTCATCTGCACTTTCTGAATAGCCTCCCTGGCCCTTGGCCCATTTAATGACACTTGCTGCCTCTCTAGAGCATTGACTCCCGCTCTGTGCTCCTCACAACAGCATTTCCATTGTGCCTTTTCGACACACACTTATCCTTACCATTACATTCCCTTGCCTGGGGTCCAGTTCCTTTCTTTTACCTTATTTCTTCTTTTCCTTTTCCTCTCTTACCCTCTCTCTCCTCCCGTGCGGTCTCTCTATTGGCTCCCCACTTCCCTTTGCGTGAGTCATAATTACATATATGTGAGCTTCTCTCTACAATGGATCCCCCATGGCTCTTAAATTGCTGATCCTTAATGTCCATTTTCTTAACGTCTCTGCAAAACTGCACATAGCCCTTAATTATCTCAAATCTCAGGGTACTGATGTTGCTTGCTTGCAGGAGACATACTTTTCCACCAGCTCAGCACCTCGGTTTTTTTTACCCATCCTTTCCATTACCATTAGAGATGAGCGAATTATTAAAAAATTTGATTCGGCTGATTCGCCGAATTCGCGGAATAAATTTGATTCGAGGCGAATATATTCGCTGCGAATTTAACATGTAAAAAGAGTGTTTCTAGGCTTCAGAGAGCCTTTATATTAGTGCAGAACACTGTACCTTTAATTTAAATGCCCTTGGAGTCTGCTGGGGAAGAGAAATAATACTGTCAGTCAGTATGACATGCAGATGAGTGCCGTCGATCTTAGAATCACTGCACACTTCACTCATTTGGGCAGTCACGGGGCCAAAACCAGAGTGTGGAGCCACAGTGTGGCGGTGGAGGCAGCAGCAATGGGAGGCCATACAGCACCCTATGACAAAATGGAACCCACCAGCAGTGTGAGGAGACCTGAAAGTGGCACATGGCAGAGTGTGGCGATGGAGACAGCAGCAATGGGAGGCCGTACAGGGACCCATGACACACTCTGGACCTGGCAGCAGCATGAGGAGGCGGTACAGGGGCCCATGACAGATTACGGGCCTGGCAGCAGCATGAGGAGTCGGTACAGGGGCCCATGGCAGATTACGGACCTGGCAGCAGCATGAGGAGGCGGTACAGGGGCCCATGACAGATTACGGGCCTGGCAGCAGCATGAGGAGTCGGTACGGGGGCCCATGGCAGATTACGGACCTGGCAGCAGCATGAGGAGGCGGTACAGGGGCCCATGACAGATTACGGGCCTGGCAGCAGCATGAGGAGTCGGTACGGGGGCCCATGGCAGATTACGGGCCTGGCAGCAGCATGAGGAGGCGGTACAGGGGCCCATGGCAGAGTGGCGGAGCGTAAGCAGCTAAAATTGAAGGCCATACAGAGGCCTATGTTAAAAAGTCCCCCCAGCAGCAGCGTGGGGAGACGACTAATAGTCGTCTCCCCACGCTGCTGCTGGGGGGACTTTTTAACATAGGCCTCTGTATGGCCTTCAATTTTAGCTGCTTCTGCTCCGCCACTCTGCCATTGGACTCTTGATAGTCGTCGACTATCAAGAGTCCAATGGCAGAGTGGCAGAGTGGCGGAGCAGAAGCAGCTTCAATTGAAGGCCATACACAGGCCTAGGTTTAAAAGTCCCTCACAGTTAATTCCAATAACGAACTCTACTCCTCCGTGCAATCTACTTACGAGACCCTGGGCAGGTCTGGGTCCAATTTGTGGTAGAGACTGGTTTTGTTCAGCCATGCTTGAGCGAGTAATAACAGGTCTGTGCTGCCCTTTGGTGTCTGGCTTAATGCGCACAACACTGAACGTCCCAGCGTTTGTCAACGATTTGCCGTTAAGTGATGCAAACCCGCTGAACCACGTTCATGAGGAGCCGGTACAGGGGGCCATGAATCAGTATGGACCTGGCAGCAGCGTGAGCAGACGACAGAGGCACATGGCGCAGGGTGGCGGTGTAGGCAGCATTATTCTGAAGCCATACACAGGCCTAGGTTAAAAAGCGGAAGCCGTCAGCAGCGTGAGCAGACGACAGAGACACATGGCGCAGGGTGGCGGTGGATGCAGCAGTATTCGGAAGCCAAACACAGGCCTCGGTTAAAAAGCGGAAGCCGTCAGCAGCGTGAGCAGACGACAGAGGCACATGGCGCAGGGTGGCGGTGGAGGCAGCAGCAATGGAAGGCCATACAGCACCCTATCACAAAATGGAACCCACCAACAGTGTAAGGAGACCTGAAAGTGGCACATGGCAGAGTGTGGCGATGGAGACAGCAGCAATGGGAGGCCGTACAGGGACCCATGACACACTCTGGACCTGGCAGCAGCATGAGGAGGCGGTACAGGGGCCCATGACAGATTACGGGCCTGGCAGCAGCATGAGGAGTAGGTACGGGGGCCCATGGCAGATTACGGGCCTGGCAGCAGCAATGGGAGGCCATACAGCACCCTATGACAAAATGGAACCCACCAGCCGTGTGGGGAGACCTGAAAGTGGCACATGGCAGAGTGTGGCGATGGAGACAGCAGCAATGGGAGGCCGTACAGGGACCCATGACACACTCTGGACCTGGCAGCAGCAAGAGGAGGCGGTACAGGGGCCCATGGCAGAGTGGCGAAGCGTAAGCAGCTTAAATTGAAGGCCATACAGAGGCCTATGTTAAAAATAATAACATGTTTGGGGCATGACTCATGGCGGATTTAGTCAGTTGTGTCAGGAACTGGTGGTTTGAAATCCAGACTAATCCACGCCTGATTCATTTTCACAAACGTGAGTCTCTCCACACTTTGGGTGGACAGTCGTGTCCTCCGGAGTTACAATACCTCCTGCCGCACTAAACACGCGCTCCGATGCCACGCTACTGGCCGGGCATGACAGCCTTTCAAGGGCAAATTTAGCTAGTTGGGGCCAAAGGTCAAGTTTCGTTGCCCAGTAGTCAAGGGGATTGTCTACCTCAGTTGGCAGGGTGCTGTCCAAGTAGGCCCGAGCCTGTTTGAGGTCCTGCTCCAGGTCCACCTGATGCTGCTGCTGCTGCGGCTGGTTAGTAGTTTCCTCACTGTGCTGGTGAAGAAAGCTACTCATCGACTGCAGACTGAGGCAGCCGCTGTTGGTGGAGCTGCCACTGCTCCTACCACCCCACCCCTCCCCTGCTGCCATGGCAGCGGAACGCGAGCGCACAGGGCCCACAGTGTCTGAAGATGGACATTGGCGCAGAAAGGCAGAGACCAACTGACTACATAGGTGGTTTTTATAGTACTTTATTTTGGCCTCCCTCTCAGCAGGTGTGAAAAAGGCCACCATTTTTGAACGGTAGCGAGGGTCCAACAAGGTGGACAGCCAAAAGTCATCCCTCTGTCTGATGGTTATTATTCGGCTGTCGCTACGCAAGCAACCGTTCATGCTATGGGCCATTTGTGCCAAGGAATGCGAGGGACTCCCTGCCTCCACCTCCACAGCATACTGCCACGGTGCGTCTGGGTCCTCTGTCTCCTCCTCCTCCTCCTCTACCAGATGCTCCTGCTCCTCCACTCCTGTCCGCTGAGTGGAAAAACCACCCATTTCACTCAATAATTCCTGAGCACCAATGTCCTCCTCTACCTCCTCCTCTTCTTCCTGTCCTGCCCCCACAGGGGTCATGTGGGGTTGAGATCTGTGCGCCACGTCTACCGCACCCTGACCAGCCATTGTTAACAGTATTTGTTCCAGGACGTGCAACAGAGGAATGACGTCATTCATCCCATAGTCCTGCCGACTCACGAATAGCGTGGCCTCCTCAAAGGGCCTGAGCAAGCGGCAGGTGTCACGCATGAACTGCCAATGGCTGACATCGAAGTTACACAGGGGAGTACCTTTATCCGCTTGTAACATCAGGAAATCGGTGATGGCCTTTCGCTGTTCGTAAAGGCGGTCTAACATATGTAGGGTTGAATTCCACCTTGTTGCAACGTCGCAGATCAGGCGATGCTGTGGAATTCCGTTCTGCCGCTGCAGCTCAAGGAGGGTGTGCTTTGCGGTGTAGGAATGGCTGAAATGCATGCACAGTTTACGTGACATTTTAAGGATGTCTTGCAGTGGGATGGTGGATTTTAGGAACCGCTTGACAACCAGATTGAACACGTGAGCCATGCATGGCGCATGGCACAACCTTCCTTGACGCAGAGCAGACACCATGTTCTTTCCGTTGTCGGTCAACATGGTTCCGATTTTCAGTTTGCGCGGAGACAGCCATCTGTCGCTTTCTCTGTTCATTACACTCAGAAGTTCCTCCCCTGTGTGACTACGTTCGCCAAGGCATACCAGGTGCAGCACAGCGTGACACCGTTGCGCCCTGCACATGTGATATGCCGGTCGGGTAATGGGAATTGGCACGGGGGTGGCGGCTGAGGACACGGCGGAAGAAGAGGTGGTAGAGGCGGACATCTTTGCTGGACCAAGGACGTGCAAACGTGGAGGCAAAAGCGGCGTGACCTGTCCAAGTTGCTGGTGCGGCTGTGCCGGCACCACGTTCACCCAGTGGGCCGTAAATGACATGTACTGTCCCTGACCGTAGTTACAGCTCCACACGTCGGCGCTGCCGTGCACTTTGGCAGAGACCGACATGCTCAAAGACTGGCCCACCATCTCTTCTACATGTGAATGCAGGGCTGGCACTGCCTTTTTGGCGAAGAAATGCCGGCTTGGCACTCTCCACCGCGGCTCGGCACAAGCCATCATTTCTCGGAAAGGTGCTGAGTCCACCACTTGGAAAGGGAGGGACTGCAGCACCAGCAACTTGGACAGGAGGACGTTCAGCTTCTGCACCGTCGGGTGCGTGCTCGCAAACTGTTGTCTCTTGGAAACGGATTCCAAGAAAGACTGCTGACGGAATCTGTGAAAAGGAGTAGCAGGAGAAGGAGCATCTGAACGAGCGGAAGATGCCAACGAGCGACAACTCCCCTCAGCAGAGGTGTTGGAGCCTTGACTGGCTGATAGAGGGCGATTGACGTCGGGTGACGGAGCAAGTAATGGAGCGGGTGATGGAGCGGGGGCTGGGGCAGGCAAAACCGCCATATCTTTATCACGGTTTTCCCAGGCCACCGAATGGCGACGCTGCATATGCTGACGCAACGCTGTAGTCCCAACATGGGCCCCCTGGCCACGCTTGACTTTCTGGCCACATAGTCGACATACGGCTACGTTTACTTCCTCGGGCGGCTTGACGAAAAATTGCCACACCGCCGAGTAGGAAACTTTGCCCCCGCTACTCCATACTGGCTGACTGCTACTTCCTCCGTGCACACCGGCACCACTACTGGCCGTGGTGGTAGGCTGCAGTGGAGCTGGTGCTCTACTCCGTGGCCGTTTGCCTCCACTGAAACTGCTGCGACCCTGCTGCCTCCTGGGCAACCCACCGACTGTTTTGCTCGCTGCCAAGCTGGCACCCTCTTCTCCTGATGATGCGGAAGCAATAGCCTGATGACGACGAGGCTGCCAAGTGCGATCAGCCTCATCATCATCAATTAGGGTCTCCGCGTCACTACTAGCCCCCTCGGCTGCGTGTGGGTCAGGAGACAGACCTGTCTCTAGACCGGCTACCGAGCCACTCTCCTCGCCAGTACTTCTTCGCCTGGCTGCTGAAAAGGCGGATGTCTCCCCCCGTTCCTGACCGCCCTCTGTTAGCTCTTCCTCACTGTACAGTGGGGCTGAGCCCACAGCATGCAATACTTCGCTTGGTGAGGGAACACCAAAGGACAGGGGCAGGTAGAGGAGACGTGATTTCAGTGGGCTTGCTCCCGGGCCATGCCAACTAACGGTTGTGTCTGACGTACCCACCGACCGTTGGCTGTAGGTGTCAGAGGTGACCTGGAAAGAGGAAGACGACCGAGTCAACCAATCGATGACGGCAGGGTTGTCGGTGGAGACACGACCGCTGGATGACACCGGGAGCACTGGCCTCTGGCTGCGACTAGTGCTGCCTCGACCCCTTCCTCTGCTGCCACGTCTGCTCGCTCCTGAAACATTGCCTCCTCTGCCACTCCTCTGCGTGTTGTCTGACATACTCTTTAATTCAATAGTGGTTGTGAAGCAGAAAGTAACAATTCTGTGTCCCTGAGTAACGATTCTGTGTCTGTCCCTGAGTAACGATTCTGTGTCTGTCCCTGAGTAACGATTCTGTGTCTGTCCCTGAGTAACGATTCTGTGGCCCTAAAGTCTCTCTGGCCCTAACTCTGTCCCTAATACAGACAGGTCTGTCTCTCTTGAATGACCAGAGGCTAATGGAGAATTGTAAGATGGCCGCAATTTATAGCTCCACCATTACACAGTGCTGGCTGGCTGCTGATTGGCTAATGCGATCACATGTCATGAATGAATGCATTATGGGTCAGCGCGCCTTGTCTGCGCGCCTTCCCAGAGATCCCCGCTCCGTCGCCACACATGTCGCCGCCATTTTTGGGAAAATTCGATTCGTGCATCCGAAGTTTGCTAATTTTCGGATTCGGCGCGAATTGAATTTTTCCTGATCTTCAAAACGAATTCCACTTCGCCATGTTCGATTCGCTCATCTCTAATTACTATGTCTAATGTCTGCCCCCACTAAACATAGGGGAGTGCTGGTTGCCTTTCATAAAGGTGTTTCCTTCATTTATCACAAACAATTGTCTGATCCACAATGTCAGTACCTTTTTTTCTTCAAGGCTTCCTTCAGGGCGTGGAGGTGATGATTCTTATGTACTATGCCCTCAACGGTTTTAACCTCCCTTTCCTTTTCCATCTACCAGAATTGCTGCAGTCCCATGCCAAGGGCACTGTATTTCTCTGTGGAGACTCAAACTTTGTCAGCCATTCAGTTCTTGATAAATCTTCTCTGGCATTGCATCAGTCTTCCTCAGATTCTGCCCTTTCCTTGATCTCTACACCCAGGCAGACCTGATAGATGCCTGGTGCAAACTCACACAATTTCAATTACACTTAATGTTCCTCTGCTCATAATTATACACCTGTATCAATCACATATGGATCCACAGTCTTTTCTCCTAAAATTGCTTAATGTATCTATCCCAACCATATCATGTTTGGATCATGATCCAGTTCTACTAATCTGTCTGTCTTTATTGCAGAAATCTTAACCTTTGTCCTGGCTCCTTACTGACTCACATCTGTCACATGCCAACATGCTTGATAAGCTGTGTGTGGTCACAGTGGAATATTTTCAGCTAACACCTAATCGTTAACCTCCCTCACCATAGTCTGAGAAGTGTACAAGGCAGTTGCACAAGGTCACCTTATCCAAATTGCCTCTAGGCATCATTGGGAATGGGAGACTTCTAGGCTCCAATTGGAATCGACTTTTGTTTCGTCCTCCTAAGCTCATAAGCTCCACCCCACCTCTGCAACCAAGTTTCAGCTGGATAAAGCCAGGATGGAACTGAATGTTTGCTTTACAGGCATTTCTGAGAAACAGCTATGTTGGACCAAAAAGAAATTCTACCCTCAGAGCAATAAATCAGGTTCCATTTTGACGAGGTGCCTACGATGCTTCACCCCTAAGTGTAATCCTATAGCTCTCCATTCATATTGCCATGTTTTATCAAGCAATCCCTTGGAGGTGTTAGCTGGATTTCATCATCACATTTCCCATCTTTATTCTGCCATGGAACCGGTTTCCAAAGAATGGGTGCAGGCCTTCTTCTGTGACCTTCGCTTAACCTCCATATCTTCGGACCGTCAGGACTTTATGGGCCCAGATATCTCCACACGGGAAATAGAGACAGCCAAACATAGCCTTCAGGTAAGTAAGAAACCGGGCTGTGACAACCTCACCACTCTCTTTTATAATACATTTTCAGATCTCCTAAGCCCTCATCCTAAATCCATCTATGATTACCTAAAGATTGAGCAGTTGTTCTCATCTGAATCTGTGAAAGCAGTGGCAGAGACGTCCCTAGGGTTAGTGTCACCCGGTGCGGTAACACTTGGTGACACCCCTTCCAACGATCCACGCAGAATGGATTGGATCTGCGGATTGAGCATAATGGATTGGACTACGATCCATTATGCTCAATCCGCAGATCCAATCTATCCTGCGGGGATCGTCCACTTTCTTTACAACTTACCTTTTCTTGGAGCAGGTCCGGTGTAGCGGTAAGATGTGTCTCCCATGTAGATATGTCCCCCCCTAAAGCAACTGTGCATGTCCTGGTTGAAAGTTGTTTCAGGGGGGACATATCTACATGGAAGACACTTCTTGCCACTAAGCCGGTGTCACCCCGTATAGGTTGCATGCCAACGATCCCCGCAGGATCGTCGGCATGCAACCTATAGGTGGTGACACCGGACCCGCTCCAAGAAAAGGTAAGTTGTAAAGAAAGCCAATGATCCCCGCAGGATGGATCCGATGTGCAGTCGGTGTCACCTGGTGCGGACCGCACCCCCTCACCTGCCTCGGGACGCCACTGAGCAGTGGTCATTATGATCCCAATGCCTGACACTGACCCCACCCTGTGAGGTCCAATTATCATCCTGTTTTGTTATTGAATATAGTTTGTAAGATCCTTGCCAAAATCTTAGCTCCTTTTTAAGCTGGTTAATCCATACAGACAAGGTAGGGCTTGTCCCCCTTTGGATTGCTGGTGACAATATTCATAGGGTGGTGCACCTAACTAAAAACACACTGCTCTTCTCTTTCCTAGCCAGGCAAGCTGCATACCTGGATAAAGGTCTGGTATGGATTTTTGTGGGAACCACACACCACAAATAATGCCTTCTTTTCAATGTCAAATCACTGAAATAGGTCAGGGGAAGTGGCAGGCCAGCATACCAAACAAGGATTAGTACATGCGCCAAACAAGGCATGTACTGTATGTAAACTTTCCCTGCCAATGGGCAGATTGCAGGTTAATGCTATTGTCACACATAATCTTGCCTGGTATAAGATGGGGGGAGGCCAACCATCTTTTGTCCTGCCCCTAAAGAGCTGTCAGAATCTCTGTCCCAGTGTGGCTTGTGTACCTCAAACATACCAGTTGCAAAACAGCATGGCAGGATTTTGTCTGGGGTATTTAGGAGGAACTGGTGGCTCTAAGGTAGAGGTTGTTGTGCTGTCTATGACAAACATGGGTCAGACCACTGCTCTTTTCACCAACATGTGACAAATGACTGGTCAACCTCACACCGCACTGTCACTGATTCGCAACAATGACACTCTCAGCCTCACCCTGCACAAAGATCTAACATTCTGTGGGACCACAATCTAAGTGCCAACAGGCTGAGAGTGATTGACAATACGTTTGGTTAACTAAGCAATTAACCCTTTAAACTAGGAAACATTCCCAATGTTATAAAAATAAATTAATATATAGTGTATAAAAAAGGAAATTAAGAGGCTGCCACCAACACAATTGAAGTGTTCCCAGCACTAAACAATTGTGAATGTGTAGCACTGCCTCACACTAATATAACAGATTATATTAATAACAAGTGCTCCTATTACATAAATAAATAAATAACAACATGCACAGTGTTATAAAGTAAATCAAACAATTCAAACCCCAAATTATTCAAGTGCTGAAATGATCTCCACTCTCCATATGAAAATACAAATCCTCATATTTTGCAGTGATGTACTTCTGAGCAAAAAAAAAGATGGCTTTGTACCGATGACTGTGATGTAGTGCAGGCCATAAACTGGCAGAAGGGGGCCAATTCCACTAGCTAGAATGAAAGCAGCTGTAAAACCAGTAGTTTTACAAAGCTGACAGTGAGACAAATGTATTTTTCTGCTCCAGCAGCAGTGGAAGAGGTACTGCCTGATCAAGGATACTGCTGGAGATGGCAGGATGGAGTTTAGAAACACATGGTAGGTTCAAGCCTGCACTTGGCCCTACTTTCTTGGCATCATGCTGACCTTCTTCCTCTCTTGACATGACCTAAAGTAAGCCTCTGAAACCCTCACAAGACTTCCCTTCTTATCTCTTGAGGCCATTGAGGTTGCAGTTGATGCAGGTAGAGAATCTCATGGAGGGGCGAAAGGTGGAAAAAGAGGAGGAGGAGTTTGGGCCTTTGCTGCTTACCGGTATTATTGATGTGTTGCTCCCCCCAAGTATGTACTCGGATTCATATATTTCTATGTGCATGTGGTACCCTAATGACTGGTAGTTTTGCTACAGCTGATACATTGCAGGCAAAGGCTGTAGTCAACAACCCTGCTGTCAGCAGTGGATGTGTAAAAAAAAAAAAAAAAAAGCTCAGAATGCAGAGCTCTGTTTACCATTTCACCTGCTTGACAGGTTTTTTTTCTGTATCCCGTTGCCTCTTTCCTACTTCCTTGGTATCTGACCCCAGTTATGGTTCCCCCTTCCAGTTTGCACCCTGCACCTCCCGTTTGCGATTCCTTTCTATATTCCCCATTTTGTATTTATTGTAAATTGCTCAAAAAAACACTTTTTAATTGGAGCATAGCATCAAGTAGCAGAGGGGGTTGTTAATCAGTTTCAACTGCTTTGGTGTTAATTAAATTAACAATAGGTGCAACAATGAGACGATCCCCAAAACAGGAAAGGTTTTACAGGTGGAGGCCACTGACTTTTTTTTTCCCTACTCATCTTTTCTGTTTTCCACTAGTTTTGCATTTGGCTAGGGTCAGTGTTACTACTAATAGCATGAGGCGTTACCTGGACCCTAGAGAGGTTGCACAGGCAGTCCAACTCCTCCAGGATGGCACATCAATATGTGCCATTGCCAGTAGGTTTGCTGTGTCTCCCAGTCTCAAGCGCATGGGGGAGATTCCAGGAGATTCCAGGAGACAAGCAATTACTCTAGGAGAGCTGGACAGGGCCGTAGAAGGTCCTTAACCTATCAGCAGGACTGGTATCTGATCCTTTGTGCTTGGAGAAACCGGATGAGCACTACCAGAGCCCTACAAAATGACCTCCAGCAGGCCACTGGTGTGAATGTCTCTGAACAAACAAACAGAAACAGACTTCATGAGGGTGTCCTGAGGGCATGACATCCTCTAGTGGGCCCTGTGCTCACTGCCCAGCATCATAGAGCTCGACTGGCATTTGCCATTGAACACCAAAATTGGCAGGTCCACCACTGACATCCTGTGCTTTTCACAGATGAGAGCAGGTTCACCCTGAGCACATGTGACAGACATGAAAGGGTCTGAAGAAGCCGTGGAGAATGTTATGCTGCCTGTAACATCGTTCAGCATGACAGTTTTAGTGGTGGATCAGTGATGGTCTGGGGAGGCATAACCATGGAGGGATGCACAGACCTCTACAGGCTAGACAATGGCATCCTGGCTGCCATTAGGTATCAGGATGAAATCCTTTGACCCACTGTCAGACCCTACGCTGGTGCAATGGGTCCTGGGTTCCTCCTGATGTACGACAATGTCTGGTCTCATGTGGTGAGAGTATGCAGGCAGTTCCTGGAGGATGAAGGAATTGATACCATTGAATGGCCCCCACACTTGCCTGACCTAGATCCAATAGAACACTTCTGGGATATCATGTTTCGGTCCATCTGACGCCACCAGGTTGCACCTCAGACTGTCCAGGAGCTCAGTGATGCCCTGGTCCAGATCTGAGAGAAAATACCCCAGGACAACATCCATCCTCTTATTAGGAGCATGCCCCAACATTATCAGGCATGCATACAAACACGTGGGGGCAGGGGCGGACTGACAACTCATGGGGCCCTCGGGCAATAGGGGATCATGGGGCCCCTGTGTCCTTGCCCAAACTCAAAAAAGCCTATGAAAAAGGTACCAGGGGCATCTCATGGGGCCCCCTACTGAGGCCGGGTCCTTGGGCAGTGCCCAAGTTTCCAAATGGTCAGTTCGCCCCTGCGTGGGGGTCATACAAATTACCCTTTTGAATTTCTGCAATGAAATTTCAGTAAAATGGACTAGCCTGCTGTATCATTTTTTCACTTTGATTTTCGGGTTGTCTTTCAATTCAGTGCTCTGTAGGTTGATAATTTTCATCTTTACGTTCCTAACACATTACCTAGTCCATGTCAGTATAAATATCCAGCATGATATTTTTCCCCATTGAGATCTGATGTATTTTCAACGCGTTCCTTTAATTTTTTTGAGCAGTGTATATAGTCAGTTGTTAGTTAGGCTTTCTGTTTGTTAGGTTTATTATTCAAGTATTCTGTCACTGGTTTTGGGTTAACTTATATCTTTGTTTGTCGTATGCTGGTGTCTGGATGAATTTTGTTTCACTGTAAATACATTTCGCTTAAAGCATCCGCAGTCTGGTCTGTTTTCTGCATGTAGCCATGCACAATTGGCCATCTCTACTGCTGATTCCTGACATAACATTGGAGCCCACTAATGGGTAGATCAGCTGCACTTGGGAACAGGGAGATATTTGCTCAGAGTATTTGCTGACTTATAATGTTAAAAATGCTTCTAGGGGAGGGTATTAGTCATGTGAAATTGACATTAGAAATTATAGTTCTTCGTAGTTTAATTTGTCAGTATTTCACTAGGTGAAAATTGTTGGAATGCATTTGGTTAATGCATACCTTAGTTGATTAGGGCAGATTTTCATTTGGAAAAATACAGCCTCTGGTTCAAGTTTGTTCTGAATTAGTTTTGCCTGCTATGATGTTTTTACTCATCCCGTTAATATGCCTCAGGTGGAGTCTTTGATATGGTTGCTGGAAGGTGACACAGCTTGCTTTATTGTGCACTACTCAGCTTGTTCACAACAGGTGCTGCTAACTTGTATGACTGCTCTGCACTCTTTAGTCAAGCAAGGGAAATACTTACTGAACTATTTTCAGCCCCTACTCCAAGCCTGGGGATGCTATCTCCAGTTTCAGTTGATTCACACCAATTCTGATCTGCCTCTAAACACCACTAATCCCTTCCTTCATTACCCTTAGAAATCACAGCTGCTGAGTGTTCCTTACCTTTTTGTATACCAGTACCCTACTTCTATTAACCTCTTTGCGCTGGTGCCTCTCAACCCTTTAAGGGGCTTCAGTTGTTGGGGGGCAGGGTTTCTGATCATGTGAGTGTGTGATGGGGAAACAGCTTTCATTGTTTGAACACTGATTGAAGTAAATTAAAAACGTTCTGACTGACATTCTGCAGTTTAGCCACAAGATGTCACTGTTTTTTCTAACAGCCTCAGACTGCATAGAGATTTCTATATTCATGAAGAGGTGGGGTTTTACACTTGGAGAGTGAACAGGAAAAGGAGAGGAGAGCAGCCATGCTTGAGAGAGAGAAGGGGGGCTGTGTGATCTGAGAATCGCTGAGAAATTGAGTTGAGTGAAGCTGATGGTGTTCAAGACGCTAACCCTGTTCAAAGAAAGGAAGATTGCTTCCAGGAAGCTGATGGGAATCTGAGGAACTAAGCAATCTATATACTGTGATATTGCATGCTTAGTGGAGAGACAGTTGTTCTGTTCAGAGTCACCAGCGGATGCAAAGCAGACCCGGGTCGGTAAGATCGTGTACGCACCTCATTTCAGTGTTGGCGCCTATAGGACTGAGACAGGCCTATAGTTAGTAGTTAGGGTCTCTGTTTGTGTCAGGCCACAAGTGTTGTTACTGATCATTGGAAGGACTCCACAACTTAAAGTGACATTTCACATTGGAGAGCTGATAAAATCCTACAAACTCAAGCCAGACTGGCATTTTGTTCAGAAGGAATACTCAGGCACGTGCTACAGGACCAGTTATGGGAGGGGGAATACTGTAGATTTGTGTAAGCTTGTAACCTGTTGTGCTGCATCACAGGCTAGCCCATACCATACACCCATACAGTGATTATTGTTCTTTTAGGGTAATAACAGGTAAGGTGAGGCAGCTTAGTTGTGCCCTCCAGTAGGTAAATTACTACACTTTCTACCTTCATCCATCAGAAGGCGCCGTGCTGTGCAGCACAAGGGTCTCAGCCTTTGGGCTGAGTGTATGTAAATTTATTGTATATTCCAGCATTTGTGGTTTTGTTTATTTGCCACATCTAAGTAAAATTCTGTTGTGACAAAAGCTGGTGTTGGGGTTGCTTTCCTCGTACGTGACTTCACTGTATCCTGGGGAGCCCACCCCGGTACACGGCTTACAACTTGGCGTAGTCAGCAGGATACAGCGACCGTTATGGATGGGAATGTGGCTAGAGATCTTCCCCCGGCGCCAATGGCACCGGTCCAGGACCCAGCTCAGGGTGTGCCGGTGCAGGACCAAGTTGTCCCAACACCGCTGATACAGCTTGCCCCCCCCCCGCCCATACCAGTAGGGTACATTCCTGTGGGGGCGCTGTTGAGTCACCTGTCAAAATTTGACAGTAAAAATATGACATTGCAGGACTGGACTGAAAGAGTGCAAAGTGCGGTTAGGATGTGTAACCTGACGTCCGAGCTACGGGCAGAGGTTGCACTGGGGGCTCTAGAAGGTGACGTCAGACGGACAGTAATGGTAAGGCCCGAATCTGAGAGACACCCTAGAGAAAATATTCTCCCTGCTGGAGAGAGCCCAAGGGGGGAGTGCAAAAGTAGTGCAGCTGTGGAGCCACTTCTTCAACTGACCACAGCGAGAGGGCGAGACCCTGATGCAGTACACCAATGCCCTACAGGAGACGCTAAATGAAATACAGCGGTGAGATCCAGAGGCCATGGGAGCTTTCCGGGAAATGGACCGGCTACTACGAGACCAGTTCATAGTGGGGCTCTCCAACAAGTTCTTACAGGACAAATTGCAAGAGGTGACCCGGACGGGGCCCAACATGACATTCTACAGCATCTACTTAGCCACCGTGGAGAGAGAGGAAGAGTGCATACCTGTGGCGGCGATAATAGTGAGTAGTACCCATGCTACAAGAGGTCAGTCTGCATCTGAAGACTCAGAATCCTTAAAGGATGTGGTCCAGACCCTGCGGACAGAATTAAGAGAACTTCGGCTGGAAGTGTCCCAGATGAAGGCAGAATCTCCCCGGTCTCCGGAAATGACCTCAGCACCTTGCGCCACTCCACTCAAGATAACTCAGCTTTGGGGGCACATCAAAAGGGGACCCCTCTGTTGGGCTTGTCGACAGTACGGCCACATGGCCAGAGAGTGCCCAGAACAGATGAAGTCCGAGCCGACGTTAAACTTCCGACCGCCGCAGTAGTTGGGCGTCCTGCGGCGGTACACCAGAAGCTAAGCCATAAGCATGAGGAACACGACCTGTATGCCAGCAGCCCTGTTATGGAAGCCTAGTTGATACAGGGTCGGAATGCACCCTTATGCCTCTGGAGTTCTTCGAAAGACACTTTGGACATATGATGGAGCCGGAAGACGGGAGTGTCATCAAGCTGACGGCTGTCAATAACAGAGAGATGGACGTCCGAGGAATAGTCTGGATGCGGGTCCGGCTGTGTGGGCAAGACGTCGGCAAGAAGGGGGTCGTGCTGGTGGATCATTTGTCCAGGAGAGGGATGGATGTGACACTAGGTATGAACGTGCTGAGGGACCTAGACCACCAACTCTATGCCAAAGAAGGGCCGAGGTATTGGCAACGGGCCACCACACACCGGCCAACCCAGAAGGTTCTACAGTAGATGGTGAGGAGCTGTAGTCTGCAAAAGGGCGACATGTCCAGTTGACCCATTGGACACGTGAGGGTGCCGCGGAGGACCTCGGTGAAGATCTCGCCTCCACATCAGCGGATATTGATTATGGCGGTTGGGGCTGGACGACGACTGAATGGACTGGAGGTCCTGATCGAGCCCGCTTACCATTAAGAAACGCAGACTCATCCACAGGTAGCCCGGGCCCTCGCTATTGTGAAGGATGGATGTGTGCCTGTACGCTGCCTCAACGTTGAAGACTGTGAGTTAACCATCCCTGGGAATACCTTGCTGGCCGAAGTTTATGTGTCCGAAGGGGATATTCCTTCGATCGAGGAGCTTCACTCTACGGGCAGATAGGAGATCAACCTGGACCTATGCTGTAGAGGTCCATCAAAGGGAGACCCCGACAGCGGAGTGGAACGGTCGAGTGATCATGGCCCGGATGGTGGTGGACTGCAAGACCCTGACTCCAAGACAACAGAAGTTGCAGGAAGACACCCTTTGGAAGTTTCAGGAGGCCTTCTCGAGACATGATGAGGACATTGGGTGTGCCTCCACCATCGAACACGAAATCCCCACTGGCAATGCTGCACCGATCAGGGAACGTTACCGGCAAATCCCACCTAAAATGTACCAGGAGGTGAAGTATATGGTGGCCAGCATGTTGGAAAACCAGGTGATCCAGGAGAGTCAAAGTCCTTGGGCTGCTCCAGTAGTCTTGGTGCGGAAGAAAGATGGGAGTCTCCGTTTTCTGTGTGGATTATCGGAAGCTGAATGCCCAGATTGTCCGGGATGCCTATCCCCTTCCGCGGATTGAGGAGTCGTTGTCCGCCCTGAGTCATACAAAGTTCTTCTCGACTCTTGACCTGGCCAGTGGGTATTGGCAGGTACCGATGGCCAAGAAGGACAAAGTGAAGACGGCCTTCATCCTACCTATGGGTTTCTACGAGTTCAACAGGATGCCATTCGGCCTGTCCAATGCCCTGGGAACATTCCAGCGGTTGATGGAGCACTGTCTGGGAGATCTCAACTTCGAGTCGGTATTGATATACCTGGACGACGTAGTAGTGTTTGGGGCCTCTTTTGAGGATCACCTCCAGAAACTGCGACAGGTCTTAGGACGGCTGTGAGACCATGGGCTCAAAATCAAGCCCAAGAAGTGCCAACTGTTTCGACAGCAGATAGAGTATTTGGGACATTTGGTCACCCAGGAGGGGGTAAAGCCAACTCCCGACAAGGTGGAGATCATCCAGAAGTGGCCCCAGCTGAGTACACTACGAGAGGTGCGGGCGTTTATTGGATTGGCCGGCTAGTACAGGAGGTTTATACCCAAGTTTGCTCGTTTGGTGGGCCCGTAAAATTAGTTGTTAAGGGGCACTGCAGGGAGCCCGAAGAATCGTCCCATCGAGTGGGGACCCCGGCAACAAGGGGCCTTTGAAGCAGTGAAGGGGGCGTTGATTAGTCCCCCGATTCTGGCTTATGCGCGGTTCGACACCCCATTCCTGTTGTACACTGACGGAAGCCTACATGGTCTGGGGACTGTGTTATCCCAAGTCCAGGATGGACGTGAGAGAGTCATTGCCTATGGCAGCTGGGCTCTGAGGGAGTCCGAGCGCAAGCCTGACAACTATAGCTCCTTTAAATTGGAACTACTGGCACTGGTGTG